>NW_010269570.1:0-2305 GCF_000690775.1 Eurypyga helias
TGGGCAGGCCGAGCAGGCGGCGAACATCCTTCTCCTGGTGTGTGTTGCCACCTCGCGGTCTCCCTCAATCCTTATTTTGTGTCGGAAGAGGCACAAAGCAGCGGCTTCCTCCACCGCTCATCTGTGCAGACCTCCCGTCTCGCTCCTCAACCGGCTTCGTCCGGGAGGAAGCAGCCCGCCTGATTTAGCTCTTTTGAAGCCAGAAGCTCATCCAGACCTCGCTCGGCCTCGCTGCGCTTGCCGGATCTGTTCTGAGCCGGAGGGAGCAGCGTGCTGGGCCATCGGGATTTGCACAGGGCAGCAGCAGCATTCCCCGGTCTGGCCATTGACTGGAATTGCCCATTACAGCTGGGTCAGAGCCTGGCGCTGCTCACGCCGTGCAGGGCTGCTTGGTGTTCACTCCGCGTTCCTCTGCGTTCAGCTGTCGGGCTGCACCCCCCCTTCTTGCCCCAGCGCTCCGCTCCTCTGGGAATCCTCCCTCAGCCCCGTCCTAGGGAAGTAGGGCGAGGATGCTGAGGGTGATTGAATTAACGTTGCTGGTGGGTTTTGACTCTTCGTTATTGCTTCCTTTTTTTGTTAAGAGTGCGTGGCGTGGCACAGGCCTCAGCCAGATCCCTGCCATGGAGAAAAGTGACTATCGATGGCCCAGGGATGCCTACCCCTGCGTTCTGTCCCATAAGCAGTTCTTAAATACGTCAGGATCTTCCCTCTTATCCTGTGGCAGCTGAGTTTATTTGGAAGTGCCTTTGGTGAGGGCACTCGTCCACCACCTTCCAGCAGCCTGCAGCAGCCTCAGCAGCATGCCCTTGGATCCCTCTGGGAGCCCCACCACCGTGTGAGCCGGATTTTTCTTTACTAAAGCTGTGTCAGCTCTTCCCCAGTATGCTGTAATTACACACGTACCCACTAATTCTGCTCTCGAGAACGCTTTCTACAAGTGTGTCTGATGTGGATGTCATCCGCGGTCCTCTGGATGTGCCCTGCATTGCCAGTGTCCCTGTAGCCACTTCGGGCTCACTCTTTATTCCTTCCACAGACTTTTCCTTAGAACTCTTGTTCTAAGGAAAATAATACTCTTGTAGTATTCTTCCATGCAGCGGATGGGGGCTCAGCCTTTGCTCTTTCCTCGCTAGGACACAACCTTGTTTCTGAAAGACATCATCGTACTTCTGGCAGCCCTTACACCTGGCTGTGGGGCCGCACGAGCTTCCTCGGGCCTTGCGTTAGTCCTGCGTGGAGACGTGGTTTGCATCTCCTCCAAGCCACCGGCTGAACATCCTTAAATAGCCTTTGTGCTGCTGACAAAAAAACCCTTTTAGCTGCTCCTTTTAGTTCCGCTTTAACAAACTTCCTAGTTTTTTATGTAGTTCCCTGTTTTAAATTCAGTACTGCAGACAGGGTTTGGCTTTTGGTGTTCCTGCAGGAACGTTTAATCCAAGCTAGGGAATAGCTTGCTGATAGTAATGTTGGGAGCCAAGTCGAGGGCTGTGGGTTCCCAAGTAGCTGCTCCAAGAAGTAATCATTTTTGGTGTCTAAATTTAGTCTCAGCATCACTCCCTGACATGCCGTTTGCCCAAAATACACCCCGAGGGGTGCGGGGAGTAACTGAACTCCCCGTTCCTGATGCACTCCTCGCTCTGGGCTGGCTGGAGAGCAGCGTGCTTGTGGGGCTGGGCAGCCCTGTCTCGGGGTGTTCCCTCCTGCCCAGACATGGTGGTTCATCCTGCAGGGATTCAGCATGGGGTACTGATGCAGGGACCCAGTCCCTGGTTTTCTCCTTGGCATCCATCCCCTTCCCTGGCATGGCCCACTGCCACATCCCCCGGGGTCAGTGTGCCACCACCCATTTCATCATACCCTGGATCTGGGGCGATATTAGGATGCAGGTATTGTAATGCTGGTGGGGAAGTGGTTGAGAGAGAGAAGCCCAGGCACGGGAGAGCACGTCTGGGCTTTCCACTAAAGGCTCCCTGTTAGTGAGGTTCAGCACAACTCGAGGTGGGGCTGGGGCCGGTCTCCAGGGAGGTAGGACCCCTCCCCCGGTGTGCTGCAGTCGGCCCTGGTGGCACCCCCAGCCCCTGCGTCAAGGCAGGTGGATGGGGCTGTGTGGGACCATCACCTCTATGTGGGTTGGGGCTGTAGGGAGGCACATACCTCCCCATCACACCTCCACAGTCCCTGGGGAGACATTGGTGGGTGCTGGTGGTGTGGATGGCATCCTGGAGTGGCACCAGGCAGGGCAGGAGGGGACTGTCACTTGCCAGCTGAGGTGGAGGGGGTCCAGGACAGACAGTGTCCCTGCGCC
>NW_010269570.1:2355-4995 GCF_000690775.1 Eurypyga helias
CAGTTTTGTGTACTCAGCGCATGTAGCTGCAGTTCTGGGGGGGGCGAGGCAGAGCACAGACCTCTGTGGCCCATCATGCCCTGCCCTAACCCCCTGCACCCCATCCTCGCAGCTCCCTGGAGATGACCTGCTACGACAGCGATGAAGCCAACCCCCGGAGCGTCTCCAGCCTGTCCAACCGCTCCTCCCCATTGTCCTGGCGCTACGGGCAGTCGAGCCCGCGCCTGCAGGCGGGGGACGCACCGTCGGTTGGGGGCACCTGCCGCTCTGAGGGCACCCCCAGCTGGTATATGCATGGCGAGCGGGCTCACTACTCGCACACCATGCCCATGCGCAGCCCCAGCAAGCTGAGCCACATCTCCCGCCTGGAGCTGGTCGAGGCACTGGACACCGATGAGGTGGAGCTGAAGTCAGGCTACATGAGCGACAGTGATCTGATGGGGAAGACCCTGACGGAGGATGACGACATCATCACGGGGTAAGTGCCTGCGCCGGAGCTCGTGCCTGGACACAGACTCTCCTGGAGCTTCCACCACATCCTCTTGGTGGAGGAGCACCAGGCGATCAGGGACGGATGGAGGAGCACCTAGATCAGTCTGGCTGGGTGGATCGGGATCCCGCATTGCAGGAGGGGCTTTTCCACCAGAGATGCTGGGCCAGCCGGTGGTGCTCGGGGCCAGTGAGCCCCCGAGCCGGGGCGTGCTGCTCTCCTGGCCTGTGGGAAGCGTTCCCAGAGGAGGAGGCTGAGAGAGGCTCATGGTGTATGGCTGTGGGAGCCCCTGGCCAGAGCCCAGCGGGGGTAAATACTGCTGCTTTCAGAAGCACTCGCCCAGTGTACACTAGTGGGTCTGAGCTGCTGTCTCTGACCCTGGCACTGTGTCCAGCCAGAAGTGGCTCGTGGTGGGGCAGGCTGGACAGGTCTCAGCGCCTCCAGTGAGAACCCAGGTGTTACTGCAGGTGGGTGGCACCGTGGTAGAGCAGGGTGTGCTGCTGAGTGGGGTCCTCTCCTTTTGGGACCCCTGTTGGCCGCTGTCCCTCCACCCATAGGGCCAGGAGCATCTCCTGCCAGGTGGGCACAACCCAGCTTGCCCAGGGCTTGTGTTTTCTTTCCAGCTGCATCCTGCTCCCGCTGTGCTGTTGAGGTGCCCCTGGCTCTGGCAGGGGTCCAGGGTTTTGGCATGTTGGAGGTTTCCTGTTTCAGCACAGGAGAAAATAACTAACTCTGGCATTTGAGTTGTCCCAGAGCTGGAGGAGGTGATTGGTCTCCTGACAGTGCTGCACCAGCCCTCCTGGGGCAGCCGCAGTCGTGTCAGCTTGTTGTGGGACAGAGCACAGCCCATGGCTTCACAGACCCTGGGGGCCAGCACTCGCCAGATGTGGCCTGGAGCATATGTGTTGGTTGAGGACGGGGACACAGAGAGGTGACTGTGCTAGTATCTGCCCCTGTGATCCTCCAGCTTGGGGACAAGAGTGTCTGCATTACTGTGGGCACCAGACCCATTCTCCCCACAGGTATGTGGGGTGGCCCTGAGGGGCTGTCCTGTGCTTGCAAATAGTTGTGCCTTGTGCTGGCTCAGTGTGGTCCCCTCCTGGGGACTGTAACCTGTCACTTGGTAGCCAGAGGTGACACATCACTGCGTTCTGCCACCAGCCCCTCGACTGTGGGGTGTATGGACATTGGGGTGGCTTTGGGCTGCCCTGGATGGTTGGGGCCATAGCGAGTCTGTCTGTGGGGGGTGAAGGGCTCTACTGCTCCCTGTGTTCCTCCTTGTGGTGTCTCAGAGCTGCTTGTGCAGACGCATAACCTTGGGGTGCCCTTGGCTGCAGAGGCAGTGCTGGGAGGGGTGAGCCTGAGCATCATTTCATTTCTGTCAGCCACTGAGTGGGGCAGCCCTGGCAGGGCCCTCCCAGTTGTCAGCCCTGCACACTGTCCCAGGCAGTGTCTGTTGCTCCTCCCAGGAAGGGCTGAGCTTTGGGGATGGAGCCCTGTGTGACTGAGCCTCTCGTGAGACCCTGACAGCAATGCAGTCGCCTGGTGCAGGCAGCTTTCAGCGCTGGGGTGAGCTGGGCTGGACCTTCCACGGGCTGCTGCTGCTGCAGTCCCTGTTCCTGCGTGGGGTGCCCAGTGTGATGCCCTGGATGTGCCCCCACGAGAGTCCCCAGTGCGCTGCCAGTGGTTGCAGAGTGCTGGTGCTCTGTGCACCAGGGATGGGTGCAGGAGGGCAGCCAGGGCTGCACAGGACCTTCTTATCCGCAGAGACGTGTCCTGGGAATCAGCCATGTCACCGGGATGTTGCTGGCACACGGAGCTGTGTGATGACCCATTCACAGCTCCATCCGCTGTGGCCCCACGGCAGGCCTTCGGGCCCCAGAGCAGATGGCTTGACAGGGCCTCTGTCGCCAGGAGATGTCCCTGGCTGGGTGCTGAGGGACACCAGGGTGCTGACACTGCCCTGCACGGGAGCCTGGGCACTGGGTGCAGAGCCAGGGTAGGGGAGCAGGGGCGTCTCCTACTCCCCAGAGCTGGCTTGAGCCAGCAGCCGCCTTCCCAGCTGGGAGCACTCCCCGAGCGTGGTGCAGCCCCTCATCGAGCCTCCTCAGCTGGCTCTGACCTAGAAAGCAAATACGCCCCAGGCCCCA
>NW_010269570.1:5067-8102 GCF_000690775.1 Eurypyga helias
CACCTTCCTGCACTGCGCCGGCGCACACCCGGCCTTGTGGGGCAGTAGGTCAGAGCCAGCTCAGAGGATACAGTGGCACATTTCCTCAGAGACCCGTGGGATGGGACCTGGCATCCCCGTGGGTCGCTGGGGCAGCAGCCTGGCAGGACAGCGGGCCGAGGTAGGTGAGGCCTGGCTGGGGCATGGGGACTGTCTGCGGGTGAATTTGGAAGGGTGGTGGTTGTTGGGGTGACCCAGCTGGGAAAGCAGTGGGGGTCCCAGGACCCAACTCAGAGAGGGGGTGGGATGATCAGGCCCAGTGGTGAGAGTCAGGATCAGCTGGGGACACCCCAGCCCCCAGAAGTGTTTCTGTATCAGCTGAACTTGCCGGATCCCGGCTCCTTGCCTGGCTGTGCCTGCCGGGATGGCACTTGTGGCTCCCCTCCACCAGCAACCTGCTGCCGGTTTTTGGGGGTGAAAGGCACTGGCTTTGCCCTGCTTGTTTGACAGCAAGGCCCTTCTTTTGTTCCCAGCGTCACCATATCCTCCTCCTGCTCCGCAGCAGGCAGGGACCTGGCACAGCCCGGGCTGGGAGCAGCCCTGCCAGGATGCGCCCCTGCCGCTGCCCACACCGTGGTGTCTGAAGGGCCTGGCGCAGGAGGGGAGCTGTGGTTAACACGGCAGCGTTCGCTGGGATGATGCTGCCCTCCTGCCCTGTCCTGCCTGTCGTTGGGGTCTGAGCAGGGTGCAGGCAGGGACAGCACCAGCCCCTGGCTGTTTCGTCTTTGCTCCCTTCCTTGGCTGCGTTAACTCAGGTTTCCACCTGGCACTGCTCACCGTGCTGTTCCCTGCCCCTGATGCCAGTCCCTGCAGGGGTGTGGTGCTGCTGGTGACGCTTTCACACCCAGGCCAGGCTGGGGATGTTTCCTGGACCCTGGAGGTCACCCCACCAAGAGGTCCACCAGCACGTGGCGACTCACTGCCAGGGGAGCTCCTTGGCTGCACGGCCACACCGTGGTGCTGGGGCTGTGATGAAGCAGCACGGGCACCTTCGTGTGCAGACCTGTGTGTGAATCAGGCGGCAGCGGAGGAGGCAGAGAGCACCCAAGCGGGAATGTTCAAGCTGGGTTTTGTCTGGTTTCGTCCTGGCCACATCCTGCATGTCCGAGCAGTGCCACCTCCTTCACGTGGAGCCGCTGTGCCCCCAGCAGCACGGTGCAGCTGCGCGTTGATGCTTCTCCCCCCATGCAGTGTGTGCTCCGGGACCTGATGTGAGCCACTCTGGCAGGTCCTGGGTGCTGCTGCAGGGATGGGTGAGTGTGCATCCCCTCCCGGTGTTCCCTGGGGCCATCTGCAACATGGCGGGAGTGAGCAGGGCGCTGCGAGGGTCGGGAACTGGTGGGGCGCGCTGGCTCCCATCCCCTAGCTCTGTTTGTCTGGGGCCATGGGGCTTCCCCCTCCCACGCAGGACAGGATCCCAGGCTGAAGGTGTGACAAGTGTCGGCTAGTCCCTGCTTTGCACTGCTCTGCCACATCTCCCGGGCTTGGAGAGCATCCTGCATGATGTTATTCTTTCCACCCCCTCCTTTTGTCACACCCTTTGTCAGCCGGCCCATCCCAGCCGCTTCCCACAAGTGATGATGCTGCCATGAGGGTGCTGAGGTGCTCTGGATGTCCCCAGAGGGGTCCTTCAGGCCACTGTGCCCAGTGCTGAGGGCCCAGCAGGGTCCGAGCACCTCCCCACAGTGTGCCTCATGCTGCGGGGCAGTGTGGGGCAGCAGGCAGGGGTTGGAGGATCCTGCTGTGTAACCTTGGCCGTGCCTCAGTTTCCCTCAGTCCACCCTGCTGGCTGTGAGCAGGTCGGGGCAGGGTTTACCTGCATCATGGCAGGGGAGAGCTGCTCTTGGTGGGGTTTGCGGGGTGCGGAGGAGGATGAGCCCCTCTTCCTGGCTCTGGTATGTGAAGTGGGGACACAAAACCTCAGCTCAGCCATGCGACCTGGGATGGTGCTTGTGGGCAGCCCACCAGATGAGGTCCCCAGTGACAAACTGGGACAAGCTGGCTCCATCCTTGGACCTGCTTACACACCCCGCAGTGGCAGAGTCCTCTGGGGATGCCCAGGCTGGACTTATTCTGCCCCTCTGGCAGACCACATCTCCTGCCAAGCCCGATCCTGCTATCGCTGCCGGGCCTGATCCTGCCAACACACAGGGCTGGGAGAGAGGGAAGGGTGCGAGCAGGGCTGGCTGCTGAGTCAGCGCCTCCTCGCTGCGGTGGCTGCTGGTATGCTGATGATCTATGTGCTGCGGGGCTCTGGGTGTGCAGGCATCACTCTGGAGCTGATCCCGGAGGCTGTGCACGTCCCCTGGGGTGACCCTGGGACTGCTGGGATTTGGGGGTGTCCTTTTGGGCCTCGTTTTTTGTTGGGGGTGAAAAGGAAGGTGGCATTGCATCCCACCACGGTGGTGACAGCATCTGCACCCCTGTGAGCCGTATGCTGCCCTGGCTCTGTTCACGGACATGAAACAGAGCCATGGCAGCAGCCTTTGGCATTGGGACTGTGAGGTGCCCTGTGGCTCAGGGAGCATGTGTCCAGCTCCTGGTACACCCCGAGCACCATCCCATGCCACCACCATATGCTGCTGGCAGCTGAGCCCAGGGTCCCCTCCAGCAGGGTTGGGGGCTACCAGCAGCATCGTGCTGGGAGGGAGCGCTGGGAGGGAGTCTCTCGAGCCTGCACCCACCCATGCTCTGGCTGGCCTGACTCCGGCTTCCTCCCAGCTACTTGAGCTCGGCAGAGCCCGGAGGCGGGAGCAGATGTTTGGCTCTGCTCCCCTAGAGCGGCAGGGGAGCGGCTGCTCCTCTCCTGCTCCGAGTGGGATTGGTGCTGGCTTTCCGCTCCCTTTCCTCAAACGCCCCTCGCTCAGCTTTGGCGGGTCCAGCCTGACCCCTCGCCGCCGTCCCGGCGGGCGCGTGAAGTCATTTCTTGGCGGGGATGTCCCGCGGGGCATGGCCGTGGCCCTGCACGTGGCCCGGCGTGTGTGCAGGGCCCCAGC
>NW_010269571.1:0-21932 GCF_000690775.1 Eurypyga helias
TGGGGGGCTGGGGGGAAAGCGGCTTCCGTGTTCATGCTTAAAAGTAAACTTTATTTTTTTTTTACTGGCCCATACTTGTGTTGCGCAGGTGGCACAGAGCATAGGTGACACCCCGCTCTGAACAGAGGACCGACACTGGCGTGCGGGTCATGCCCGACGTGACGAGTCCCGTCACGGTGGAAGGAACTGCTGACGGAGAAAACGGCGACAAAATCTTTCCGAAGCCAAGTGTTTTGCACCGCTGAAGAAGATAGTTAATCAATGACTGCATTCACGCTAGCAGTGGGAGCTAATGTTCGCGAGAAAGCTGCGTGTGTGCTGCAAAATGTAGTTTCCGGGACATTAGCTGGCTGCTGGCATCTAGTTAACAGCCCCTTTGTCAAGTACGCTGTCAAATGCTATAGTAATGTGTTGGGATCAGTGTCAAGTCATACCCGTTGGAGGCTTGCAAAGCGTTATGTGATATGGTATGTTCAAAATGTTATTATTTCACTTAGAACTTTATTAGCTCTAGTCCAGGGCATCAGCAAGGGAGTAGAATTGAAAGAGGAGACTCGGAATGTTACAGAAATCTCACAGAAGGTGTAATTGGCATTGTTCTGTGTTCTACTCTTAAACCTGCATGGTGTTTTAGCTGTTAATCAAATGCAGAGAGCTCTCAGGAGTCTCTTCTCCTTCTCCTCAATGTATGGCTGTCCAGCAATTAGCCCTCTTTAAATGCAAATATTTTGAAGTTGAACGAAAACTCGCAGAGTAACAAGAGCGCTTGTTCTAGTCACGTTTGTTGTACTCTGGTTATGAAATACATGAAGAGGAGTTTGTGTACTCACATAGCTGATACTTGGAGAACTCTTAAAAATAAACAGGTTCTAGTGGCAAATGGGAAGCTCTCCAGGTGTCACGAATTTCTGTAGGTTGATCTTTTCCCAGAAAAAAGAAATAATTCTAGCTTTTGTAGTGTTTTTGTGGTTGTTTTTTTTTTAAAGCTGCTAGGCTAGAGAAGAGTGTGTGTGAGATAATATTGCCCATCCAGTGTCAGTGTCTGCTTCTTGTGACTTTTTTTTTGCCAGTTTCTTCATGATAAATTACTTTGTATGTAGCTTTTACTACTGCTTTTGGTTATGTCACTGTCCAAAAATTCACGAAAGGTAGCTTGTTCTGCCACCTGAGAAATATGAACAGCAAAGGTGAGAGGCTGAAAAAATGCAAATTACCTCTGTCCAGTTCTTGCATCAGCTAAAAGCTTTTGGAGAAGTAAGAATGATTTCTTGGAGGGGCTCTTGGCTTAGGGAAAAAGAATGAGTGAGACTGGACTTCCTGTGTTAGTAATTAAGCTTCAGTTTTGGAACCCAAGTGTTAAATGAGAACAGCTGTTCCTGTAATGTTGAGTACCTGCGGCTATGTTCGTGTCACTATATACTTCATCATACAAACGCTGCTCTCAACACGCTGTGAGTAGCTTATACAAAGTACAGCAAAAGAAAACCTTCCCAAGACAGGAACGGTGTCAGTGTCTCTGGAAATTAATGTTAAATTTGGGGGTTCTTTTGCCTACTAACATGCAAGTGTTTAATATCCTATATTTGCCTTTCACGGGGTCTCACTACAGGTTCTAGGGGTGACTCCAGCTGGAGTGCTGTGTCCAACTGTGGAGCCCACAACATCAGAAGGATATAGACCGGTTGGAGCAAGTCCAGAGGAGGCCACGAAGATGCTCCGAGGGCTGGAGCACCTCTGCTATGGGGACAGGCTGAGAGAGTGGGGCTTGTTCAGCCTGGAGAAGAGAAGGCTCCGGGGAGCCCTTATAGCACCTTCCAGTACCTGAAGGGGCTACAAGGAAGCTGGGGGGGACTTTTTACAAGGGCCTGTAGTGACAGGACAAGGGGTAACAGGATTAAACTGAAATTGGGGAGATTTAGATTAGATATCAGGAAGAAGTTCTTCCCGGAGAGGGTGGTGAAGCACTGGAACAGGTTGCCCAGAGAAGCTGTGGATGCCCCATCCCTGGAAGTGTTCAAGGCCAGGCTGGATGAGGCTTTGAGCAACCTGGTCTAGTGGAAGGTGTCCCTGCCCGTGGCAGGGGGGTTGGAACTGGATGGTCTTTAAGGTCCCTTCCAACCCAAACCATTCTATGATTTTGTGACTCCTCAAAAAACTGAGTGTTAACTACTTCCAGTTCTTCTCCTCATTGTATTTATGTATTAAGTATTGTTTTATTATGAATCTTTTAAAATCAACTTTTGTATCATGTTTGTAATCAGATCTTCTGCCTAATTGGATTTTCTGTTACCTGTAGGGGGAAAAAAATGTAGGTGTAGCCCAGTGTGTTTCAGAACTGTCTAGAGCAGGTGCTGGTAGCTGCAGTGCCTTGGTGCTCGATGGGCTGGCTGTGTTGGTGCTTACCTCGCTGTGCAAAGCTCTGTGCCCATTCACCTGCCACGGTAAATTATGGTGCAGTCGTGTCTGTGCTATAGTAGGGCCCTGGTTTTGCCCGCAGTATAGTCAAATCCTTAGAGTCTGTAGAATTATTCCTGGCAACTTTTGTTCATTGAGAGTTAAAGTCTGATGCCTCAGGGCCTGAATGTTTGGATTTGGGGGTGGGAAAGGGTGAAATAGGTTAATTACTGCGTGTTTAGACTTAAGTCTGGTTTGTACTAGGCGAAGGCTTTGCTGTTGAAAGCAGATCCGCTCCATCAAGATAATGCGCTCAGTAGTTTTGAAGCAAAATTTGCCATCGCTTGTGTTGTACTGTGGTTACCTAGAGGGAGGAGACAGTCGTGTAACTATTTAATGAAAAGCATGTTCTGTATATTATACTTCCGCAGTTTTGCACTTGCACATGCTTGAGCTCGCAGTGGGTTTATTCTTTACAGCTGCTTTCATAACAACATGAAGCACTGTATAAATATATGGTGTACCCAGCACTCTGCTACGTGCTTATACGATATAAAGGGCGCTCCTTGCCTCCAAGACCGTGCGATCCAGCGTGGCTCACAGAGCATGCAATATCATTCTTATTGATCATGTAATGTGTATTTCAAAATATGGTTCCATATTTCGTATGACGTGTTTAACGGTTGTGACTTGTGATGGTGCAGGGGTTTAGTTTGTTCAGCTTGCTTGCTTTTGTTTCTGACAGATGAGCAATAAATGGGCACGCCAATGTATGGAAATTGCTGTTGAGACAAATTATGGCTATGTGATGTCATGATTCTTTGTCTTTCATACCAGCTGATGAAATACATGCGCAAGTCTTACTCAAGCTTGTTGAAATCTGAAATGTGTTTGAATTCACTATAGTCCTTGTCATTTTATACGTGATGAAATACAAGTGTAACGGAATTCCAGTTAGTTTAAGCATTTAAAGTGGTTTACATAATGATATGCCTGTCATTTCTTCTCGCAGTAACATTAAGACTTGATCTCTGAAGATGCTAAGAATCCTGAATTTTGCTGTCTCCTAAATTATTACTAGCATTGTGCATCATTATTGACAAAATGATTGACAACGATCATCCATAACAATGTCATATTCCCTGTTCTCCGATTATCTGTGTCTGCCTATCAGTGTTTCTCTGAATCATTCAATAAGGATTAGTTATCACTTGCACATTATCACTCTAATTTACTGGTGTAATTTAACTTAGGGGGCAACTTTTTTTTTACTAGAATTTCATGGAATCCTGTGTTCTATAGAAAGCAAAACTGGTTTTCCTGCAGCATTCAGTATATTGCTGTGGCTTCATGTTCTTTATTAACATAGTATTGCACGTGCTTACCATATTTTGTAAGTATTTGCAACATGACTGGCACTCCAGGTAGCTCTGCTTCACATCATGAGGAGGGTTTTACTTACTATTCTCTAAATGTTGGTGTCAAACACGGGCCACACTGAAATCCGTAGGTCTTTGAGGGAAGAGTTTCTTTCCCTCACCGTTTGGCAGGATTTAGCTTGTAGGCCTGGCACTGTGGTTCTATACTCGAGCATTAAACTGATGCTTGTGGATGCAGATCTGTTCTTTGACTGTTTGCAAGCCAAAGCATTGCTGACGGGCAGGCTGCAGTGGAACTGTGCCCTGAAAGCCCTTTGGAAACTTTGTGGGACAGGGAGTGTTTTGCCTGCCTGCTTAGTGGAACGGATCAGTGTGCAGAAGCTTTGGATGGAGCTTTGAACTGGATTTTAAGTTCTGACATCAGCACACAGGTATAGCTTAATGGTCCTGGGTTCTAACCTGGACAGCCTTGTAAAGTTTAACAGCTGCTCACCCTGGAGGTTGTCACACTTCCTCTGTGCTGTTGGAGTGGTGGAAGTGACCAAAATAAAACAAGGTGGTTCTGCAGGCCGCCTTCTGAGGCAGGCAGCTGGGTCTGATGTTTGGACCTCAGATATCCTAGCTGCGGGGCGCTCTCTTGTATTCTCAGAGAATACCGAAGTTTGAGCCTGGTGTAAGATACTCGTTTCTGGCCAGGTGGTTCCTTTTGAACTACTTAAGCAAGTTTGAGTGGGGGGAGCTTATGGATTTGTCTGTTGTGAGCATTTAGATTCTTGTGCTCTGCCTTAATATTACCCTGTAGACTTGGCTTTAGTGTTTAAAAAAAAACCACCAAACAAAACCACCTTGGTTTCTTTTTTTCTACTGCTGAGACAATAAGCAAAACTGCTGCTGATGGATACCAAACCACTGAGGGTGTGGCTTGTCCATATCTGCTGCTTGGTGTAACCATTTCTCTTAATATTTTTGGAAACAGGAGGAAGCCTCTGCCTTTAACAAAAATATCTTGAACAACCATGTGGATATGGGACTGCCCACTAATCACAGTGAATCTTGAGTATTATCCTAGTATTTACAGAGATTCCAGACCATACAGCAGGCTAATAGTCAGAAGCTCACTTTGTGAGATCTCTGTGCAACCCCTTATTGAGTGGAGGTTTTGCACTTGAAAGTTTATGGGATAGAATGTTAACTTGGTAGAAGAAAAAACTCTGTTTAGGTTTTCTGTGCAATCTAGACTTGCTTTTGCTGGTAGACCCACAAGGATAGGCTTCCCACTTTGCTCCTTCACAGTTATCTCACCAACCTTTTCTGGTCTGATGTGGAGGTTGGCAAGATTATGAGACTAGACAAGGTTTTATTGTAGGTGCAAGACTGAAGATCAAAGTATGTTGGAAATTACTTCCTTCTCTGGTAATACTGTGGTACTGCTGTTCCTGCGGTCCATCAGAGACTGCTGAGATCTAACAGCCATTAAATAAAGACTAATTAATCTTTTGAAAAATTCAGTGTTTAACTGTTGCTTAGGAGATGATGTGAACATACAGAATTTAGGACACAGGGCACAAACATGTTACATGCGGTGGTTAATTGTCTAGCACGTTATGGGGTTTGTAAGAACAACTGCAATGCATGTGCTCACATTGCCACATTAAAATTACTTACAGAGTGTGTGAGAACCTGCACAATAGGAAGCAAGGCTTTCTTAAATTAGGAATTAAAAATGACTCTTTTTAGTGAATCATTTGTTGCAGTCACCATTCAGAGTTTGAGTCAATTCCTAGGCATGTGTGTAAGCCTACAGCACTAACAGTTTTAGAAATGTGAAGCTATTCACCACTTGCACAGCCTCTGTCTCCTTGTCATAACTATGGTCCTGGTTCCTTATTCCATTTCTTGTTAAGCATTTTAAACAAAGTATTTAATTTAGGATTGAATGAAATTTGACTTCAAAGGATTTTTCCCGCCCCCTCCAGAAGTGAGTTGAGAAGAAGCAAAAAAAACCGTTGCTGTCCAACTGGATAGGGATCATGTTTCTTGTTTTCTGTGTGGGTTTGTTTATTTAGGAGAGGAAAACTCACACTGTCAACAGAAGCAGAAAACTGTCGTTATGAAACCGGCTTTCAGCTTCCTGTGTTCCTTGTGTGTAAAGCCTGGGAGCATTCACCTCTCCAACACTGATACCTCTTTTGCAAAACCAGTTCTATGTAGGCTCAAACCCTGCAATCTTTAAGTTCTTTGCTCCTGAATTTCAATGAGATAAGGCTCCCACAGGTTTTGGTGGTTTTTGGTGACACATTATTGCAGGCTTCAGTTCCTTTGCTTGGTACTTTGTACCCAGTTCCTTTACTTTCTACTTAACCTCCGACTGGCATCAGCAAGCCTGAAGCACTGGGGGCTCTGTCCTTTGCGATTGTCACACAACCCATCAAGCTCACTTTAAGTCTCAAAGGGTTTGTACCAAACATCTTGCACAGAAACAATAAATAGCTCCTATCGTTCCTTTTGTCCTCTCTCCTTCCCTCCATATATTACTTCGGGCAAGAAGAGTTCTGCATTTTACACTGATTTCTGATTTCTATTTGTGTGTTATCTGTTTGCAGGATATTGTGTAATCTGTACTTACAGTAGCCTGTTGTGTCGAACCTGTACTAAAGGGCCTTATTTTATACTGTTTGTCAGGCATTCAAGATACACGTTTAGTCCTTCTTTTTTTTTTCTCTCCCATGTAATGAATAAGACTTAAAAAATCACCAGGAACACTAGATGTGTGTCATAATTATTTGCTTTCTAGAGTTCGGGAGTCGGCTTTTTTGGTGTTTCTGCTTCATGCTGATGGGAAAGTTGGATTTTTTCTTTTTTTAACATCAGACTGTTCATGTATTCACCATGTAGTCACATCTTCAGAAGATGGGGTTTTAAGGTAGCTAAGTGTCATGGGGTGCAATAAAATTCTGGGTACTAGCAGTGATACTTAATTTACTGTGGGATGTAACTATGAAGTATATGACTAAGGGGTAATATGTAACTTTTTTGCAATATACTGTTAATGTCTAATCAGATTATACTTGAGGGAGAAGAAAGAAATCCTAGGCAAGAGGCAACAATTCTTGCCTAAATGTATAAAGTGTGGCAATAGATAGGCAGCTTGGTCTTCGTGGGAGATGTGTGGACAGATGGCTGAGGCCCACTTGATTCAGGTGTGTATCTGCAGTAGGGTTTTGTCGCTGCTGCAGCCCAGCACCCCCCGTGACAAACGGCGGGTTCTCTGAAATTCTACTGCAGTGTCCTAGGAGGGATCTGAACGCTTTTCCTTGGCACCACTGAAACACAATGGTGGTGCAATCTGCCTTTGTGGCACCACCGTAGCTTTGCAGGCTTCAGCATGTTGCTGTTGGGAACAGAGGATAAGAAGGGCTTTCTGGGCCACTGGCTGCAGGCACTTTGGCTGAGGCAAATGACCTTACCCGATTAAGATGCACCTAAAACCAGAGCTTTGTCTATCCTTCCGCACTCTACCAACACTAGAAGGATGTTTGCAAATGTGATGGCTCTCAACCTTTGGAAGAATCACCTTTCAGGTGGAATTTCTTCACAATAAATCTGTAGCCCCTTGTCCTTTGTCCACTACTAACTCTAGGGCAAATTATTCTTCACAGGCTTTACTCTTTAAACTACTTTTCATTTTACCGCTTCCCTTACAGTCCCTCTTGTGGCCAGAAGATGGCACTTATGTACGCACTAAGAAGGGGTAAACGAGGCTGCTATTTCTCTTTGCTGAAATTGTGCGTGTGGAATGGCAGTAGATATCTTGGGCAAATGATAATTTAAAGGATAAAAGATCACTTTGATCTCGTAGCACATGAGGGGCACAGATTCAAGAACAAAGTCCAGGAACTTGTTACTCCCCATAGAAACTCTTTCATTTCCTTATTCAGCAATAAGGATCTGGTACATCCCTGAATTCAGAGGGCAACCATCAAACAAAAATCCTGACTTGTGGGTTTTTGGGGAGTTTTTTTTTTTTTTAAGGAGAATAATCTCGAAGTTTCTAGCATTTATTCCCATTCCAGCTGAGATTTTGTGCTACATGTTAAAGTGTGGTCTAAGGAAGATTTTTTGGTGGAAAAATGTTATCACCTGCATTTTTGTAACTTCTACTTGCCCTGCCTTCCCAGATTATGGTACTTATATCCTTTGCGGAGGCTGAGTTATACTGTTCACCGGCATAACTAACTTCCTATACCCATTGTGTGGTATCCTGTGTGATATCCCATAGCCATCCCAACATGAACCTTTTTATCCCAGTATAACTTTGTCAAACACCAGGGACACTGCTCTAAACTAGTCTTGTTAAAACAATACAGCTCTTCTGTGTAGCCAGGTTCAAAGGGATAGAGCTCTGAACTTGCACGTAAGAGATTGCAGGGGGAGGATATAAAGTGGCTGCAGTTCATCTAGGCAGTTTCCCAAGGCTGTCAGCATATTTCTGTGCAGATTGTGGGGCCCATCTAAACCAGAGCAGAAACTAGTGGTTTGTCTGGCCTGCTGTGCATGGAGTAGTACTGTGTAAAATCCTTGGACTTGTGCCTGTGGCACTCACAGGGTTGGGATTCATCCTCCATACAGCCCTGCTCTTCGAAGAAGCCTTTTATCAGGGTCTGCCAGGGGTTTGATGGTGATGTAGGTCCATTACACCAACAGCCACAGTCACTGACCCCTCATCTTCTGTCCCTTTCACCTGCCATTGCTCACAGTTTTCTTCCCACTAACATATTTTATCACTGATTTATTTTCAGGATTTGTTTCCCAGCCTTTTGTTTTGCTCTCTGTAAAAGCAGTAAGCATTGTAGTGGTGAGTGCCAGTTTGCATCTGAGCTTCCACAGACTGAGTCCTGTTTCAGTTAGAAAACAAAGTAGGAGAACAACTTGAAAACCTGTTTCATTTGTGTTTTCATCAGATCCCTCTGGGTAAGAAAATCACTATGTATTTTTTATGTATACCCCCACGCATGGGTACTGCACCACCGCTGCTAACAAACAGTTTGCTTTCTACATTGCACACAGAAGGATTCTTGCGGAGGATCGTTCGTCCCCTGGCTCTGGTGGTAGTTTTTGTGATTCAAAACAAAATTAAGCCATATGAAACCCCAACCCAATCTTTGAAGATCCACATCCAAGCACTAAGTCCCTAAGCAATCCAAAGGGCTCATGGGCTTTGTGAAGTCTGAGGGCTGCAATCAACAGTCTGGGAAGGAAAAGCAGTTGGAAAATACCTCTGGTGTTGATTGTAGGCCAGCATCAAATACTTGACCACTGGCAGGAGATAAAAGACGGAGCTGTGAAAGGAGGAAGGACTGCAAGGAGCACTAGGGGTGGGCTGGCTGGCTGCTTATGCACTGGCCGTGGGGAGGCTGCAGCGTAAGTGCTGACGCCCTGGCTCGCCCATGATCCAGAACAGGATCTTAGCTGGAATGAGGCACAGTTGTTATCCAGACTGCATGCTTTCATTTATTTTCTTTTGTTTGTGGAAACCAGGTCTCGGTAGTTCTTTGACTGGGCGGCTGTGGGTGCTTGGCAGTGAGATGTAAGCCTTCTGCTGCTGTTTTGCACTGTCCGACTGCACGGGTCACAGGCTTCAAGCCGCTCTTGGCAGGGCTCGTGTGCCTGCTACTAAATGCACGTGTAACGCCATGCCTTCTCTCACCATGAACTGTTAGCTCAACTGTTAAAAGCTTCGTTTACAAAGCTTACTAGGCTTTTTTTTTTTTTTTGCAAAGTAGAAATACAGTCATTTCAAATATAAATAATTAGCAAAACAGACCCTGCCAAAGTAAACGTTACTCTGCATGTGTGAATCTTCCCCTGATTAAAGAGAGAATACGAGTTGTAAGATGGGTGTATTGTTTCAAGCTCTAAAAATCTCAAGTACTACAAAGAGAGGGGTATTGTAAGAGCCTATGTTGCGTGTAATAGAGCTCTGGATGTAAGGTAATGTGAGAGTTGGGAGACCTGGCTTCTTTTTGCAGCCGTCCTACAGTATCCTTGTGTTGCTGCTCAGGTGCTTGGCCATAACACCTCTCCTGTGAGATGTGGGTGATGGCGCCTCTCAGGAGAAGTCACTGCTCGCTTTGAGGTCCCAGGTGGATTAGCATTTATGAAGCAAGTCAAGGGCTTTAAGCAGTCCACTGCAAAATGAGGACGTGAAACATCAACGCATATCAGTTTTTATTTGACTTTGCTATATATCTCATGTTTACATTTCATTGGGTAGAGAAAACCAGCTTCTGAACCCATTAACTGAAATTAAGTCTCTCAAAATAGCAATATACTGTTAAGGTGAAATTTTCAGCTAATTGCATAGCCTCCTACAAAACACGTGTAACTTGCAGACAACGGGATTTTTTGTGTGTGTGTATGTGAGGTTGGTGCTCACTCATGCAGGGTGCTTGTCAATCAGGTGTGCAGATGGAAGTCATTTTTCTGCAGAAAAGCAGTAGACTGACTGGGGTCAGCATAAATTCCTTCCAGTGTGTCACGTAACACACCTAGGTGTCACCGTGGCTGAGGAGGCAATTCAGCCTATGTACTTTGCTGAGACAGCCAAAACGTTCTGGTTAGGAAGGTAGGTTGTTGGTTACTGAAGCTCCTAAAATAGTTGAAGAGTGCTCTTGAAATCCTGCTGTGCAGGTAGGGTGATCCTTAGTTACTTTGTGGGGGTAGTACAGACAGTCATCCTAGGCCTGAGCAGTAGCACGTTAAACTCTCAAGTGTGATAAACCCTGCAGGATGCTAGAAACTCTGGAGGACGCCCTTCAGCTGTGCTTGCTGTTCACAGGGATGGCAGATGTTACTCGAGGGCAGTCTTAAAGCTCTGATCAAAAAGCAGCAGACACTTAGAAATGCAAAAGCATTTCCCAAAGCCATGAAAGCAGTCAGAAGACCGTGTCCCACAGAATTCCACAGAAACTAGATAGACACATGATGTCCAGTGTCTGTGTCCAGGTCTCTGTATGGGGAGACAAGATGCACATCCAGGGGAGGGGCTCTTGTCAGATCACAGAATGGTTTGGGTTGGAAGGGCCCTTAAAGCCCATCCAGTTCCACCCCCCCTGCCATGGGCAGGGACCCCTTCCACTAGACCAGGTTGCTCAAAGCCTCATCCAGCCTGGCCTTGAACACTTCCAGGGATGGGGCATCCACAGCTTCTCTGGGCAACCTGTGCCAGTGCCTCACCACCCTCTCCATGGAGAATTTTTCTTGCTATCCAATCTAAATCTCCCCACCTTCAATTTAAACCTGTTATCCTTTGTCCTATCAAGAATTCCCAGTGCCACCCACCTGCTAATTTCACCAACAGCTCCACGTGAATTGCAGAAGTAGGAAAGCAGCTGCACAGTCCCTTCACCGCCCTCCCAGAATCACAGAATCATTTAGCTTGGAAAAAAACATTAAGATCATAGAATCCAGTCAAAAACCCAACACTGCCAAGTCCACCACTAAACCATGTCCCTCGGCACCTCGTCCATGTGTCTCAAATACCTGCAGGGAGGGTGACTCAACCACCTCCCTGGGCAGCCTGACCACCCTTTCAGTAAAGAAATTTTTCCTCAAACTTACTGAGGGTGCACTCGATCCCCTCGTCTGGGTCACTGATAAAGACGTTGAACAGAACTGGCCTCAGTACTGAGCCCTGGGGGGCACCACCTGTGACCAGCTACAAGTCGCTTCTTGTGACTCCTGGCTGACTGCAGCCTGAATTGTCCCATGGTTGTGGATGCACACGGTGTTCAGCCTGAAACCTTCCCACATCTCATGGAAGCAGAAAAGGCATTTGGGATTTTCCAGGATTTTAATTTCCTGTTAAAAAGAGCGGTGTTTCTCTGTGTTATCCCATTCCTCTGCAGACTCATCATATATTTGTACTCTTGTGCCTTCTGAGAGCTTGCTGTGGCTCTCTAGTCTGGCAATATTTGGGTTTCTGCACTCGCTCTGCTGTTGCTATGAGACCAACCACCACCAGTAATTTGCATGACCCTTTCTTCAGATGATATTAATATGCAGGAATTATCAGTGATGTGACCATTCATAACCAACCGTCTCCTCCTTGCCTACCTCTTGCTTCTGATACTGCTTGAAGAGAGCTTGTTGTTTGGTCCTGGGTAGCGTGAAAGAAGTGAACATTGACAGGAACAGGACATAAGTGCCATGAGGTCGTCCTCACTTGCTGAAAACATAAATATGCTCAAAGACAGAAAATAAGAGCGTGGACAAAGATTTGTATGATGGGCCCTTTTATGCAACTGAAAGCTAGGAGGCCAGAAAAAGTCTCTGGGACAGTCGATGGGCAATTGAAACACTTGTGAAGTCTAAGTGTGCCTTTGTGGTTTGTGAGGTAACCTTTCCAGGTAAAGGTTAAGCTCTCTGGCCATCCTTTTGGTGGTAGCACCGTCCTCAGGGTGGATTTTCAGAGGCGGAATGAGCGCGTTGGCAATTGATTCCTATTGACTGTTAGTGGCAATTTAGTACCTGATGGCTCTACCTGCCTTTTAAAGTCTCTTTCATAGCAGAGGGGGGGTATGTTTGGATTTTTTTTTTTCCAGACCAGAACAGTGTTGGAAAGCAGTGCCTTGCATTGTAATGACAGGCACTGCAAAGTGCCCTATGGGACGTTCCCTTCCCTGCCACACATCTCCTTGAGCAAAGCATTTTTACTGGCATTTCCAAGTGGGCTCCGGCTTGTGCCATTTTTTTCTCAGGCCGTTCTCGATATCCTTTGTACTTCCAGATGTGCCATTTGTACGCTGGAGTATGACTAAGGGGTTTCTGTAAGAAGCATTCTTAATGTATTAGCTGAAGTGAATTACTTATGTGAGATCAGTGCATTGTTTTCTGCTGACATACCATGTAAGTGGGTATATAAAGAGAAGTATAATATGTAAAACATGTTATCCTGAAGTTAAACCAGAATAAATTGACAACTCTGTCTTTTAATGTATTTGCAAGGTGTCTAGTGATAAGTTATCTGCAGCCTTAGTGCCTTTCTTAGCATGATCCTTGTCCTGCACGCGTGAATGCATGTGTTTAATTTTCCTAACGTTTAGATGCCTGGGGATTTTTGTGTGATGAGAAACATACATTGCAAAAATATTTTCCAATATACTTTATTCTGTTTTCCTGTAATTAATCTATATCCACAAATGTGAGATAAGTTATAAAAATATAGGTAGGTTTGTAGTGAATTCTAGGAAAAATATCTTGTCGTAAGCATGTATGGTTGGAAACGTATTAATGTAGTTTTAAATAAGATTTGTATTTAGATATTTTACTCCAATGTAGTGACTGAGACATACTTCAAAAGTAATTATTTCTGACATTTTGGAAAGAGTCTTAGAATGGTTCCGTATTTTTGGTATTACACTATTTGGAAACCAACCAACTGGAAATGGGATACATTTGGCCTGGACTGTGAAGGTCTGTGTGTAATGCTTTGAATGACCCTGAAGTTTGCTAGCATTTTATTTAGAATACTAAGAAAACGAATCTCATGTAATTATGCTTTTTGTACACATTTTTGTGTGTTGGGGAAACTAGGCTTTAACCTGGTCACAAGGTGACATATTTATATTTGTCGTTATTGATTAAATGGTTGGATAAAACCTTGTTTATTGACAGTCCAAACCTTTAACCCTTTCAAGCAGTAATGCTTACATATAAAAATCATCCTGTTGTATCACTAGGGTTACTTCTAAAAATAAACTTTTGCAAGCATGGACTAATTTTTAATATTATGCTTTAAATAGATTTATGTATGGCTTTGCTCCACTTAAAACTACTTATTCTATTTGATTCAAGATAAAGATCTATTTTTTTTTAATCTGTCTTATTTCTTAGCCTATATTACTGTATTTTAGGGGACTTACTAAAGGAGTACTTATAACTGTAAGTGATTCAGAGTGTTGCAGTGCACTTAACAACAAAGTATTTCATTATAATCTTCTAGGTACATAATCTTCACTGCCTGTCAGTCAGTTGACTGGTTTTTCATACACTATGGCTGTCTGGCACAGTAAACCACTTTGCTATTCATGTGAGGAGCTTGCAGGAGGGTTGGCGTTGGTGAGGTGCTGATGGTGAGGAGTATGACTGGACACTCAACACCCTCTCTTTTCCTCCTCCATCTCTGGTTCTTCAGGTTCCAGCCAGAAGTCGGAAGCCCCCTGGGTCCTGCAGTAGAACATTCCTGCAAAACCAAGGTTGCTACTGATGGCTCATACCACACCAGCAATTTTAAGCCGTGATAGTCTGTTCTGAAGAGTTAGGAATTTTACACAATATAATGCGGATATGGGAAAGGTCTGCCTCAGAAAAATAGGATGTGCCTTATGTTGTACAGAGCCATCCGTAGTTTTCTCTTTGTAAATCATTTCTCTCTGCTGCCCACTCAGCCAACACTTTTCCATGCTCTGATGGTTTGTTTTACAGAATTCACTGCATCTAAGGGCTTTTGAAATTTCAATTACTTGACCGAGAGAGCGAGCAGCCGATTTCCCAGGTGCCTGTTGATGCCATACAAAATATAAATAAGTAAAAAGAAGAAAAGCACAAGGCCATCAGAGGTTAGGTCTTTTATTTTCCATAAATGAGATATAGATATCCCTACCTGAAAGGAAGATGAAGCAATTGAACCATTGACACTTTCCTAACGTTTTGTGCCAAATTCCACACACATTCAGGAGGATCTCAGCACCTTTGTTATCTGTAAACCAAGAATTTCTGTATTTTGACCATGTACCTCATCACTAGATATTTAAATATATCCTTGGATTCATCACGGAAACACAACTTTGTCCCATTTGTCCTTCACACTTCCATGTTTTGCAGCTCCTCATCTTTATTGTAAGTCTGCTGCTCTCTCCCTTTGCATTTCCTGATGACAAGCTTGTGACTAGTCCTTCGATCATCTTCCATGATAAGTGAAGCTGGGTTTGTCAGGAGAGAAAGTATTTTATTAGGTGAACGAATATAGCCAGAAAAAAATCCACACAAACTAGTAAAAGCTGATCAAACTGTATCAGTCAATTGAATGAAAGATAGTGTCTCTCCCTATACATGATGCTTTGCTTCACCTTTCTACTCTCCCTGTTCCAATAACGTTAACTTCCAATTCTGATGGCAAGACTTTCTCTCGAGTCTCCCCGGGGAATCTGTTTCATTACAAAAGAATAATTCTAGTTTATGGTTCATAATGCCAGATGGGCTACTGCGATGCTCTAGCCCGTCTTCCTGTTTGACACACAGCATCAGGCTTCTTCCTGTTTGAAATACAATGTCTTTTAGAAAAACATCTGATTTTGATTTAAAGAATTCCAAAGAAGGAGACTTTGCCATAATGCTGTGGGTTGCTGTGCTGGTTAATTGCCCTCACTGTTAAAAATATGTGTCTTATTTTATAGCTTGAATTTGTCTAGATTCAACTCCCAACCACTGGATCTCATTATAGCTTTGTCTGTGTTCATACTTAGACATACAGACTATGAGCAATCACCCCTCCCTTTGCTAGGCTTAAAAAGACCAAGTTCCTCCACTGTAAAGTATATTATTCAGGTCTTTCTTCACTCTCATAGCTCTTTTCTGAATTTTCTTCTGTTTACCAGTGTACTCCTTGAATTGTGGTGAGCAGGAACAGATGCAATTTTCCACATGGGGTTACAGAGTTCAGAATACTCTGAACATGTAGCAGCTTTTTTCTTTTCTCCTTCTTGTGTATGTATTGATGGACCATGACCATGTTTTAATTGGACTATGGGTTTTTTTTTGACAGGAAAAAATACCCACACAGTGTCTCAGTCGCATTATTGCTTTTGACCATTTAAGTTAAGAGCAGACAGGGAGTAGTAGGAAATTGATGAAATTGATAAGAGCCAAATTTTATATGAATAATTCCCCTTCCCTGCCAAATATTTCACGATACTTAGAGTTCATCAGCCAGGTGGATAAATCAGTGCTGATCCAAGGGAGAAAGTATGTGTTTGTGATAGAAGCAGGTGCAGAAATTAATAACCTACTGGGTTTTGTAATATTCAACCTGAAACCCTGACCTATTCAACCACATCTCTGAGTGATGCTGTAATCATGTAAATACACAGACCCAGAACTGCTTTTTTATCTGGGTTGTGGGTTTTTTGTTTGTTTGTGGGGGATTTTTTTTGGTTTGTTTGTTTGCTTTGTTTTTTTCTATAGAAAGTCTACCAGTAAAAAATATAAAAGATTAATTTGGACCCAGCAAGAACTGTCTTCCAGTGTTCTGTTGGAGGACTTATGAAGCTCTGTTGTCTGGAACCTCTCTGCAGAAAATTTGTAAATAGCACTTACTGCACCCAAAATGGATATGGTCATTCCATACATATGTGAGGCCTAATTTGTAGAGCTTCCTCACTAAGATAGTTTGAGTTTGTTCAACAGGAGTGTTCATTTGAGCATGGATCACCTATGTAAACAAATGTTTGAGAGATCATACATGCTTGGATCTAGACTCAATGACCTGCACAACACTGACCTAAAAAAGCCAGAAAGCAGAAGGAAAAGACCAAAAGAGCCAAGACTTATTTTGAACCCGTCTTCATGATTTTTGGAGGTGTGAGTAATGATTTTTCGATGCTCAGATTAGCATTATTGAATGAGGAGGGCCTCCTTAGCACTGGCTGTGCAGGTGTGCTGGCTGAGGAATCAGATGAGAATACAAAAGCCAGCCCTCCCGGTGGTGTTGGGAGGCTGGTTTTAGTTTGCAGCTTCAGGGATCTTCATGTGGAGACAAGGCTGGAGCCAAACAAAAACCTCTCCAAAACTGTTACCTCGGTACACTTGAGTTTTGGGAGTTTTATCTCAGTACACTTGAGGTTCAGCGGTATACAAAGGTGGTTTGTAATAACCACCAGCTGCCCGTTATTCAGGGGTTTGAAAAGAGGCATCTGGTGGTGGTGCCAGACCTAGGGCATCTTGGGTGCTTTATCCAGATCCCAGAGTTGCCGCAGGGCAGCATTGCCCAGTGCCAGCTGCTGAGCACCATGTCCTGCGGAACTGGCTGCAGTTATGGCTGCCAGGCAGGCCACTGCTGAAGACACTGCTGTTTTCTCCCGAGCTTGGTAGTCTGCCAGACACTTCAACAGTCTGGGCAACTTTCCTTCTGCTAAAACTGGCCAATTCCTATCCTCTCTCTCCCTAAGTGTTCGAAGCAAATCCTCCCCCAGCATCCATGGGACCAGAGCCCGAGTAGCAGTAGTCAAAGTGGGAGACGAGGGCAGGAAACCCAGCTCTGTACTGAGGACACCAGTGAGAGGAAAGGCAACAAAATCTTGTCAAAAGATTATTTTGACAACCTATCTTGGTTTTTTTTCATATCTCTTTTGAGAGGGAAGTGGGAGACATGGGCAAATGGTCTAAAGCATCAGTTGTCCCAGAGCTCCTGCTGGTTTGTGTTCTTTGAACCAACGTAATAGCGGACTTGGGCTTGCTGCTAATACTTCTGAGATGGAAAAAGAAGGAAGAAAGAAAAAACATCCTGGAGAGAACCAGAAAATGGGAGCAAAATTCCCTTTGAGTATGCAGCAAGCATCATTTAGATCGGCTAGTTTTGGCCAAGTTCCTCATGAGGGGTTTGGAGGTGGCTTCTGGAGGAACTGCTACTTGCTGCCATGGCGTGGCAGCCTCAGACGCCCAGGCCAGATCCCAGGCTTTGAGGGCAATGCACAGCTCTGCAGAAAGGAAACTGTGCCACGTCGAGAGATTCGGTTGTGGACTGAAACACGGGTGGGATGCAAATGAGCTTTGGAAGGAAGGCTTTGCACAGCATGTCCCAAGTTTTTGGAAGGAAGACCAAAACAATATGGTTGATTAAAAAAAAAAAAAAATCATACTGCAGGAAACTTTCAGATAATTCATGAAATAATTACATAAGAATATTGTCTATGAGCTACACTATCGAGAGTTTCCTTATGAAATACACAGTCCCTGCGTGCTGTGTTTCCAGGCATCGGTTCCTGCCTCAATTCTGATGTTGTGAATCTGAGGCCACCGGTCTGGACCAGTGAAACAGCGTAGCTTGGACTGCAGCTGCCCGAGGAATTTCCTTTTCTCCTCTAAGTGCTATCTTGACAGCTGAGACCAGCCAGAGTGCTTTTGCTGACACACCCTGAATTTGAACATCTGGAGAGTGTAAGCTCTGCTTTCTTTGTGAAACATCCTCAGCTCAGGAATTTACTTCTCCCAGTGGCCTAGCAGAGCCGACGTCCATTGACCTTCAGGGCACAATGTAAGGCCCATCTGCTTTCTCAAATTTTTGCTTGAGGGTCTGGCAGGGAGGCTCATGGTTAACTCGTCCTGTGGGAGTCTGTGCAAGATGAACAGTGGCCAGCCTGATATGTATCTTCTTTTAAGCAATTTATATGTGTCCAGACTTTTACAGAGAAATTAAACAACATAATTTTACTTTTCAGGCATTTTACAATAAATAAAATTATTGACATAAATAAACCCCTCAGATTTTTTTTGCTAACTGTGCTATGGGAGTTCTTCGTGCTTGAGGAAGAACATGATCTCTCCCAGGTCATCCATTCTTGATCCTGCCAAGGAAACGTATCTCAACTACCTCTCTGACAACAGACTGGCACATATTATATGTTCAGGATTAAACCAACACTGAATCATTAAGTAGAAAAAGCCCACGTGACAGAAAGCCATTATTAAATCCAGAGGAATTTCAAGGTAACAAAGAAAGAAACACATTTCTCTTTATTTGGTGTTCAGTCCAGTTAGTCCTTCTTTTAAGCATGCAGTGGAAAAAAACTGCAAGCCTGGCATCAAGCAGAGATACCTCTTGATTGAAATATCCATGTACTGAATGATGGCTGGTAAAGAGGTACTAACTTGTGGAGGTTTTGCCATAGATTTTCCATAAAGCCAGGCTTTATGCCTGCTGGGAATCAAGAGATGTCAAAAACCTGTTAGAAAGTCCCCTAGATCACAAAGAGATCACACTGTTTCAACTGAAAAGCTCTGACTCTGCATAATCATCTGTTTCCACCTGAAGTTGGATGCTTTCCTCCAAGTCATCCCTCCCTTCACCTGTGCTCGGTATGGCCGCCTGTGCAGCAGCATCCCTTCTTTCCTGATGTTGTTCCTGCTTCCACCGCTCATCTTCTACACCCGCTCCAGCCTTTCGGTGTTTGCAAAGCTCTGGAAGCAAGGACCAAATGCCAGATCTTTGCCTTTTTGCTTGTGTGAGCTGTTCTATTAAAACATGAACCTCATAAACAAAGAAACCGGGAGTTAGTCCCTTGCTGCTTCTCATGTTTGCAGGCCACTGCACACCCCTTTCTTTTTGTGAGTTAAGAAGAGTCTTAGATTTTTGTGCTAATTGTGAATCATTGGGTATTTCAGATACTGAGTCCCATGTGGGTAAAGTCACGCAAACAGGATTCACGATTTAAAATTTAATTCATTACTAAGCTAATATCACTTTGGCAACGTTTCGGGGCTATGCCAGGCCTTGAGTGTGTGCCAAGGTATTCACCCGTAAAAAATGGTGGATTTCATAACTGAGTCTCCCAGCTCTGAATTTTTGATGTGGTTTCAATAGTTAGGGAAGCTGCATACAGAGATTGCAGCAAGTTAACCATGATTTGCAAATGGGGTTTGCAGTAATCATGCACCAAGTCTATTCATATACAGAGGAAGACAATTGGAAAATTAGTGTTTTCAGTTGCGAAGCACCAAAATGAATTTTCATAGCTTAGTACAAGACCATTCATTTCAAGGTTTCTAATCTGATTAAATGTAAAAGGTTTCAGAAATTGTAATTAACACTAACTGTACTAACAAGATCTGTATTTATAGCAATTTTTTGAGGGGATTTGTGTGCAACAGTTGAAATGATGGTTGGCTGAACTTCATTATATGTTTATCCTTGCCACACTACGCAACTGGGGAAATGTATCACTCCTCCTGTATTTTTCATAGGCAAAGCGTTCCCCAAGTTAACAGGCCACACATCTAGTGTATTACGATCCTATGGGAACCTTCTTCTTGGCAGTAAGAAGAGCAGCTGTTACGCTGCATCTACGAAGGACCGAGGCAGCCTGGGCCGGAGCTGAGGGGTACGGAGTGGCTGTACGTAACACCCGGGTAACTCAAGCTGAAGCCAGCCTGGGCTGAAGCATAAGTGGGTGTTCGACAGTGCTGCTGACTGTGCCCTGCGTGTCCGCTCCTGCTCCATGCAGAGGTCTTTGCTGACCTTAAAGGAAGGGCCTCAGGCTGTCCGTGAGCGGTTGGACCTGAGCACTTCAGATCCTGGCCCTAAGTGGTCACCCTCCCATAGCCCACGTGTATAAAATATGTGTCTGCAGCCGTTTTCGGACCAGTGTAAAACCCTGCTTTCCAACAATTCATTCAGTCATAAACAATTATTTCAGGCTTAACCAAAACACAGTCAGGAGTGAATCACTGTTTTGTTCACATTTTAGCACGAATGTAAACAAGGTGTTTGGAACATTTCTTGCAGAGAAGCATTTAAATAGCTGACTTCCTTGGGCCAAAGAACACAGCAATTACTGTAGGTACAAACACAAGGCAGACATGGGAGGATGGTCCTTGGCCTGCAGCAACAATGAGAAAATCACCCATCTTGTATTATACTCTCTGGTACTGGGATGTTTTCTGACATACATCCAGGAAAAAGAAGAGGAAGGAGATAGAATCTTTGGACTTGGGGGCATCTTGATTCTGGATTTCCATTGTGGCAGGTTACTTGCTTGAACGTTGTCTGCCAGGACGCTTACAGGGTCATTTGAACAAGCATCAGTCCCTACTCAGATGTAAAGCTTTATTTCAAATACACGCTCCTCTTCATTCTCATTATGCATTTAAATCACTCTGAGAGCACAGTAACAGTGTGCCATCATGACTCCATGGAGTGACCCAAAAGACTTTAAATTTAAATTAATATCCCTGCAATATCCAAAACCCAACTATACCAAAGTGGAGTGACCCAAAAACTGCACTGAAGGGGCTTTGTCAGCATTCCTAATACCTCACACCTTTTTCTGCATGACATGCTCATTCCAGAGATGCACAAAAGCCTGATTTCCTTTCCCTTTACTTGTCACCCATCACTGGTATCTAAAGGCTTTTGAAAATGCAAAGTATTTCATGCAGGCATAATTATACAATATTTGTGGTCTCTCATATGTAAATGGAACTTAAAATTAAGGTCCTAAATTTCATGACATCATGCACTGCAAGGCGGTTTTCCCAGCAGTTTACTTCAAAAATTGAAATTCTTATTTAATAAAATGTGACAGAGTAACACCAATACAGCCCCCCATACCCACAGTTTACTTTGGTAGTAAATCCAGTTTGGTTTAGGATACCTCCAAGTCATCACATGCTCTCGAGTTTTGTACTGGCTGCAGAGAACTATATTACAGAAGCCGGAGGGCAGAGAGCAAACTGGAGATTTTGGTGGGAGCACAGGAAAAGTCGAGCTTTGGATGCTCAGACAGTGACAGATAACCCCACTGCCAACATATTTCTGTAAAAGTCATCAAATAGTTTCAACGCTTACCTAGGTACTTTTGCAAATAGATAGATTCTGAATATTCTTGAGGACAAAATTTGTTCAATATTTTTCAAATACAAGTTCTGAGCTCATGAAAGCTTAACTGTAGAAGTCCTCTTCCTGCAATAATTGAAAGGTGAAGTACATTCATTCTCTAGGATTACCAGACTACATGGATTTAGAAATACCACTGTGGCTGTCAGCTGAGTGGTACCTGCAGTCCCATAAGCAGGCACGTGTCATAACATCCTCATCTGATACGGGACATCGCTGTCATACTGAAAGAATTGCCGTCTTCACTGCCATCCATGCTGCAGAACAGGGCAGGGAGGGGCTGGACTGGGCAGGTCGTATGTTACTGTGGAAGTGCCAGTAAGCTTAGGTTGTTGTCAGTCCCAACTCGGGGATTTAAACACTGTAAAAAACCCACGTGTCTTATAAATTCTTTAAGAACAAGTACAAGTGCATTCTCACTTCAAAAAATACAATAAACCCAACTGGTTTAAATTAATATCCCTGTAATATCCAAAACCCAACTATACCAA
>NW_010269572.1:0-252 GCF_000690775.1 Eurypyga helias
TCCCAGTGTTGGGGACACCCAGTGTGACACCAGGAAGACGGCTACTGTGGTGCTGGGGTGGGGGGGAACCCCTTGCCAAAAGTGGGGTGCCCGGTCTAGTGTTGGGGGGAAATGTGGTGCCAGGAGCGTCCCAGTGCTGGGGAGGCTGATGTGATACCAGGGAGGGGACTGGCCTGGACCCAGTGATACGGGCTGGGGGTCTAGTGGGTTGGGAGCCCGGTGTGTGCTGGGGGGTCGTGGTGGGGGTGCCGG
>NW_010269572.1:289-1886 GCF_000690775.1 Eurypyga helias
GCTGATGTGATACCAGGGAGGGGACTGGCCTGGACCCAGTGATAAGGGCTGGGGGTCTAGTGGGTTGGGAGCCTGGTGTGTGCTGGGGGGTCGTGGTGGGTGTGCAGGACGCTGTCTTGGCAGAGAAATCCCCCAGTACCAGGGCAGAGGACAGTGTGGGGCAGGGACAAACAGGACAACAGCCTTTCCCCCTGCGTCAGAGCGCTCTGTCCCATGCTGGGGGGCTGAGAGGTGCCAGGCAGGGACAACCATCATCCCCCAGTCTGGGTCTTTGTTGCCTCCTTCTGCTGAACAAAGGGTTTGTGTGTCACTCCTATTCCAGCACAGGGACTCTGTGGGAGGCTGGCAAGCAGGCAGGGCCAGCCTGTAGGAAATAAAGCCCTGCTCTGGCTGTCAGAACCTGGAAGGCACTGAGGGATCCCCTCCCTGAGACTTAGATCCCCTCCTGGGTCTCTCTGCAGCCCAGGCAGGTATCCACAGCCCTGCAGCATGCTGGGCAGGGCCTCAGCAGCACATCTGTCCTGTTGCAGCCAGGTCCTGATGAAAGGAAGTCGGAGCTGCTGCCCACGGGCTGGGAAGCCAACAAGGAGGTGTATACACTCCGCTACAAGTCCACGGACGATGCCCATGAGCTGCTGCTGAAGGCCATCATGGTGGAAGACAGTATGATCCTCAACGTCATGGTGAGCACTCAGGCTGGTCCCTGAAGGCTCAGGGTCCTTCAGGTTCAGCGGCTGCTGCTGCCTAAAATACAAAGAACTGCAGGGCCTGTTCCCCAAATTTTTGCTGTTACTTGTTCTACCTTGCAGTATGTTTGTCCCTCAGGATGGGGCAGACCCAGCGGGTGTTAGGGGCTGCTCTAACACCAGCTGCATCGGGGCGGTGATGCGGTTTGCCTTGTGCTCTCTGGCCCAGGAGTTGCCCCTTTTGTGTCCCCTTCCCAGCTCAGGAGTTTTCTCCTGTATCCCACAAGCACCTGCCAGGGGTGTTTTTACATTCACCCTTTACAGCCCGGATGGGGGTAGGGAGCAGGGAGACCCTCACCATACACTGGAGTTCTTTTGCTCTGGGGATTTGGGCACAGCACAGGCATGTGTCGGGAAGCAGGCAAGGCCATTCCTTGTGTCCCAAGCCACCAGCTGTGGTTGTACCTGCTCCTTCCCTCATTCCCAGCCCTGCTGGGATGCTGACTCTGTGTTTCACCTGTCTTGCCAGGATCGCAGTTCTCAGAAGGTGGCAGATGTGACCTTGGCAGTGGCCGACTACATCAACCCAGAGCACCTGGATGATTTCCACAAGTAATCTCAGTTCCCCAGTATTTTCTGCAGGAGAAAATGTCCCACCAGCATGGGGAGGGGGGCAGAGACCGGGTTAGAAGGAGCCTGAAGGACTCTCTTCCCAGTACAAACCCTGAGGACAGTCCAGGCAGCCCTGGAGTGCAGCCAGAGCTCCCTTCTCTGCCTCCTTCTGCACCGCTGGCAGGCAAGAGAGATTTCAGGGGTGGTGGGACGCTGGGTTGGAGCCCAGGTGAAAGTCACCCCACCTGGGAACGGGGCCAGCACATGCATTTCCAGAGCACAACCAGTCTGGGCTGGGT
>NW_010269573.1:0-2570 GCF_000690775.1 Eurypyga helias
GAGAGCTGGAGCCTGAGAGTGATTGCGGCAGAGTCCAAGTGAGCCCCACAACTGAAAGCGTGACTGAGAAACTCCCCCAAACCCCCAAATTGCTAACAAATACACGAGCAAACGAGCTATAGCCCCCTGGCCCACCCCCCTTTTCTATACTGAGCACTTAAGAACAGCCAGGCAGAGACAGGCTTTGGGATTATGAAGGTCTTGAGCAGGTTTGTCTCAAACTAGATACTTGCACGCTCTTGTTGACCAATTCACTAAGCATGGATCCTGAAATGCAGCAAGATGACCCCTCGCAAAGGGATCCAGGGGCCCAAGAATGCTGAGGCAAAAGGTACAAGCATGGGAACAATGGCCACAGTTTAAATTGTATTGAGCAGCTGCCTGGAGCTGTAGGAAATGCCAACAGTCCACAAGGCTGGAGACTGCAGCAGGAGGTGGCGTAGCCTAGAGACGAATGTTCAGAGGCTTAAGCTGAGGTGTTGCGCTGCAGTCCCAGGATTTACTTGGTGGCGGATCTCAGTGCAGACCGGCTTCTCCCAGTGGCAGCAAGAAGCTGTGGTTATGGCACGGTTCGGGGGGAGGATGTGTGAAAGACTGCTACAAGAGAAATCTCAGGTCACAGCTGATAATGTAATCTAGAAGGAGTTCTAAGTGTAGACTGGGAACAGTCTTGACCACATTCTCCATGCACCATCAGATAATACCCTCTGGCAAAGAGCTGCAGTCTTGGACAAATGCTCTTTCGGCACTGCTGCTTCTGCTGGCGCAGGATTCCGCTGGCTCCCACGGCTAAAAGCGAAATCAGAAGGCTTGTGACCTCGAACATCGAGTTCCTTGCTGCACGTCCTGTAACAGCCCCTGAAGATGTGTGTTCGTTGCTGTTCTGCTCCGGGTGGTCACGTAAACGAGAGCTTTTAACGGTGGGAGTTGCTCTGGGCTGTACGTGGGCACAGGGAAGGGTGGCTGCCGCTGACTTTCCTGAGCACTCATGGCTTGGTGTTAGCGCCTCTGAGCGAAGGCTGCGCTAGAGCTCCCGCAGTCTTGCCAGGGAATGCTTCCATGGTTCCGTACCACTTGCAAGATCCCAGCCTTGAGAGTGCGAGGGGTACGTACCCCCCCGCTGGTGTGCTGAGCAGTGTCTCTGGAGGATAAACTCTCCTTTCCAGACGTATGTGCATTAATCTCGGAAGATCCTTCCCATAATGGCTGGCTGTGCCCTGTGATTAGGGGAAAATCCGCTGGGGCGCAGCAGTTCCGTAAAGCCAGAGAAGTTCTCTGACCACCTGCTTAATGCAAAATACTCCTCGCCCCAAGAGGGGTCCCAGCCAGTTCAAGTTTGACACCACAGAGGGTGAAGGCTGGAAACCCAGTAGGAGTAAAGCAGTCTGAGTGTTCCAGGACTCTCCTGACCGCAACTTCCCACTCGCTTGGGAATCGCTACCGTAACCTGTACCTGTATGCTGCTAGTGCCTGGTGTTTGAAGCTGGAATAGACACAACCCCAGTGTGATGTGGGAGAGAGGGGGCACCGCTCTCCCTCTGACAGAACTTAGTCTGGGCATGAGGAACAAGGCAGTCTCGGTGTGGTACAGAGAGAGGCTGGGGCATAGGAGCGACACCTTGGGCACCTGATTTGGTTTGGGGTTTTGTGGGGTTTGAGTGTTTTTCCGCACCGACTTGCTGGCTGGCTTTGGGTGTCACAGACAACGGGTGATCTCGCAGCACAGGGCGGATGGTAGGGAGAGCAGGGAGCCGAGCATGGGAGTGATGGTGACGGACAGGGTAGTGCTGGGTGGCAGCAGCAGAACAGAAAGGTGGGGACGCATGGCAAACCTCATGTTACAGAGAATCTGGAAGGTAGGGAGTGGGTGAAGGAGGGAGAGGGTGATGTGATGAGAAAAAGGGACAGAAGTGTCAACTCAACAGGAGATGCTGCAGGCGGGTGCGCTCTGAGACCGGCGGTCGCCCCGCGGGCAGTTGCCACTCGCTGCTGGCTACTGTGAGAGCTGAAGCTCATGGACGGCATCTCCATGTGCTGGGCATTAATTGCTCTTTACAGCCGGAGAGAGTCTTCCCGATTAGGGCCGACGGTCAAGGTGGGATGCTGGATCACCCCTCTGCAGGAGGGCGGTGTGTGTCCTGGCACCTGTCGGTTTGGCGTGCAGAGAAAAGGCTGCGTTCCCCAGCAGCTCTGAGCGCCAGCGGCTGCTCTCTGCCCGGCTGGGGGATTTGGGATGGCTCCACAGCTCTCCCAGCCCCCTCTCCTTGGCTGAAAATCAAGGGGTTAACAGCAGCTTCCAGTTGAATTTGATGGACCGAATGCTTGAAACGGTGAAACACTGAGATCCTTTCCTTGCCCCTGTAAAAGGATTACCAGAGTACTGAGCTTGCACGCGTGGCTTGCACGCTGCCTGGCGAGAGCGTTTCGTGCCGGCTTGGTGACGGCCAGGTAAGGAGCCACCTTGTCGGCCGATGCCTTCAGGCTCTGGGGCCTTTCAGGTGCGACCTAAGGCACAGCCCGCGGAGGCCTCTGTCCATCGCCAGCCGGGCGCCGCGGTGTCCGCCCCGGCC
>NW_010269574.1:0-10697 GCF_000690775.1 Eurypyga helias
CCCTGCAGAGGTGCGGTGTGTTTAAATCCCTCCGCGGCCTTCCGTAAATGGGCCAAATGCTGCTCCTCGAGGGGTTTCTTCAGGCTGACGCGGTGCAGCAGCACACATTCCGGACTCCTTGCGCGGAAGAACACGGCTCGCTGCTGCAACGCTCCCGCTTGATCCCAGCCTGGCTCCTCCCTTAGCTCCAAATCCAGGTTTAGCACACAGGGGCTGGTGGGCACGAGTACCGGCATTCCAGCTGGGAATGCTACCGCGCTGGAGACAGAACCGCTCCGCGCACTCTGCCGCTAAAGACGCCACTGGGGTGACTGTGGGAATGCCCTGTGACCCTGGGCACCTCTGCCTCTACACCTGTACCACGTCACCTCTGCAGGCCTGCGGGCGTAACTGCTGCAAGGAGGGAATTATAGCTAGCTCTTAGGATAAAGCATGATTTCTGTCAGCCAGATTCCTTCCTTTTTTTCCTCCCGACTTCAGGCTTACACTGCTTTTTCTCCTCCGCACGTGTGTGGTAATTCGATAAAATAAACACGAGACAGGTTAATCCAGTGACCGGAAAAGTAAAGCAATCGGGGAGCTGTCGGTTCACCTGCGTGCTGCTGCCGCCCACTTCCACAGGTCCTGCCCAAGACTGGGGTACGGGCTTCGACTCTGCCCTGCCGCTCCGCTTCGGATGGGAGGCTACCCATCGCCTGCTCCGCTACAGCCTGGGGAGGGGGGCAAGGAAAAAAGGCGGAGGCGAGAGCAATCTGAGAACTGTAACTGCTTTCTTCCTGTTATTTTTAAAACCCTGCAGGGTTTTTTTTTTAAAAATGAAATCTTAGTAGTATACTTCTAGTTATCTGCTGCGAAGGAAAAAGGAAATCAAGGTAACGGCAGCGAGAGGCGGGCTTGGAAATGATCTCGTACGCGTGCTGGATCACAAAGAACCCGTTGTGTTTAACCCACTCATCTCCTTGTAAACATCTGCTAACCCTCCGGCGCTCTCAGAGGGTTATGGATTATTCTAGAAAATCACATTTAGAAGGATAATTAGTTACGTGAGATACCAACCGATTCATATTTAATACATTTTTTTCTTAAATCCATACAAATATAAATAAAGAATGGCAAAACTCCAAGAAAAATAATATACATTTAGTGCAAGTTATGAGTTACGTTTCTTCCTACCATGTCAGCAGCGGAACGTCGTCTGCGGGGAAGGAGAAATAAAAACGACTCTTCCCAAATTTTACACGGGGGGAGGGGAGGGGGAGTACACATCTCCAGTGTTGCAGCATGCAATTTGTACCAGATCCACGTATCCAGAGTCCTTCCAGCTCTCGGCCAGGACAGCGGTATTTTCCCTCGCCCTGCCCAGCGTCGGTGTGTTTCGTAGTGTTTTCGATACAAAAATTGCATAAGATCAGGTCGCGCTGTTCACGCTTTCTGCGGCCAAACCAGGATTTTCCTCCGAGCGTCACCGGGCCGGGCCTCGTCCCGTCCCGCGCGGTCCTTGCGAGGCAGTACCTGTTCAACCCGGTTGCGTGGCGGTGGACCGGGCGTTTCGCAGCGTACAGACCCGCACGCGTAATGGCACGGGAAAAACCTTCCCTCCTTGCGATCAAACCTCAGGGACTCACAGTACATCTCAATATGAGAAAGAGCTGCTTCAAAAGGGCACACGGATTTTGACGAGGCTCTGTTACGGCTCAGGAGGGAGAGAGAAAGCTCTTCTGGAATGTAGGAAGGTGACGCGTAATAGCGATAGGTTTCACGAGTTAACACAACGGTTTTCAATGGGAAAAAGGGCAAGACCTTTCAGTTTCCGTACGATGGCTCCGTTCCAAGCGATCCCTCCAGAAAACGGGGACTCCCACCACACAGCCCTCTCCAGTGCTGAGGTACCAGGCGGGGCGTGGAGGATCGCGCCACCTCGCCCGGCTCGCTGCACTCTCATGGCAGACCTGACCTCAGGACGCATCCAGTGCAGGGCGGCGCCTCTCCCTTCCCCACTCTCCCATCAGCCTTCCTCCTCGCCACGTACTCCCCCAGACCGAGTCCCGATGTCCGGCAGCACCGTCAGGCAAACCCCCCGCTCTCGTCTCTGATGTTAGCAATACCTCCCGGACTAGAGTGTTGTGCTGTCCAGCAAATGCACCTCCTCTTCCGTTGCCTCCCTCTCCTCAGCTACGGCCTTCAGTTGAACATGATCGAGGCGGGGTCGTGGTTTGCCGTCTGGGCCATATGACGGAGGATATCTTTTTTTGTGACAATGCCAAGGAGGCGCCTGAAAAGGATAAACAGAAGCCTGGCGTTAATCCGAGGAAGCGGAAGGCATCTGCAGCCAAGTCCTTTTTGTTGACAGGAACAGAGCGAAAAGTAAACAGCCGCATTTTCTGACCCAAACAAGAACCCCCTGTTGATCAGAATGTCGAGGAAGCACCGGCTTGCTGGAAGACAGCAAAGCTGAGACCTTCTCAGAGGGTCTCTGGCAGCTGCAACCCGTTTCAGTGAAATGCAAGTAGAGCCCAGGACAATTTTGGAACTTTTTGTTTCTACAAAACCAGAATTTTGATGAGCGTATGCCAACAAAAAAGTACCAAAGAGGGACAAAGGAAAACGAGGCATGAAAAAGAAGCGATACCGACCCCACTTTGGACGGGAAGCCCCTCCCGACCTAGCCATCAGGAGTGATGTACCGCTTGATGGCCCAAAACCCTAATGGGAAAATCCCGCTTCCCTCCATTTTCACATGGAAAGGATCCTGCCAGCCCGACGCGCTGGCTCAGGCTGAACGTGTTCATAGGAGCACACTGTGTCGGCCACGGAGCTGGGCAGATAAACCCCACGGAGCTGGGCAGATAAACCCCACGGAGCTGGGCAGATAAACCACAGCTGACTAGTTTGCGGGGTTCACGGCTTTAGAAAATCGACTGTAGGTAATCAAGCTCTCATTTCCCAATTTGGATACGGTGCTCTTATGACTGGGTCTTCACGGCTTTTCAGACTAAAACTCTGCCAAATATCAACAGGGGTGAAGCTGTCCAAAAGGATAATGTCCCAGGAGAAGCAACGAGCAGAAAGGCTGAGCTGCTGCCCTCGTTATTCCGGTCAGAACATGTCGGTTTGTCTTAGGAGAGGAGGCATGAAATACTTGTGAAACATGAGCGTAAAACGAGAACGCAGTCAGCACGTTTTGCACTAAACGTGGCGGGTGGGTCGAGTAGAGATGGAACTAGCAACCCCCGTCCAAATTAAGACAAAGGCTACCTTCTATCCAAGGTTAGTTCCCAACGCCGCACCTAGATTCCGAAGTCGGAGGCAACAGGGCAGCACGCCGCTGGGTGCCTATCGCTCTACGTTCCGTAAGGGAGAGCGTTCACCGCTGCAGCTAACAGCGGCACAATCACACGACCCCATGTAAAATCCCAGGTCTTTACCAAAAATAAGAGGACTTTTCAAAAACCACGTTGATGAAGGGGGATGGCAGGGTAGGTCTAATGCTGCGATACACGAGAACAGGCTTGGCTTCTCAAAAAGCCTGAGCTCACTTTGCTGCCGAGGTCGGAAAAAGAAGTCGGCACATACAAAACGATCTTAATTTGCGGGAGTCACGGCAAAAGAATTCCTCGCGGCGTGCTTTCCCACCCGGGGGGACCAGCACATCATCGGCTAGATGAAGCTGTGCCGCCTCGGGAACAAAAAGCTCAGGAAGTTGTGACTAATGGCACGTCCCGACTAACCCCGGCATTGCTACAGAAGGATTCTGCACGGCGTTTTAGGGCTTCGTGCAGATGTTTAGCACACGGTGATTTCGTGGCTCAGCCGACATCACAAAAGCCCTGAACAGTTCACAAGTTTCATGCTTCCTGACTTCTAACGTGTCTAATTATGAGATCTGATATATCTAATCACCAAGGGTTCGACGTGCTGCTTTACTTGCTCGAGATGCTCTAATATGTTCTTCTTGGTGATGATCCCCAAGACAATCCTGAAACAGATCACGTTACGCTAATAACTGGGTGTGAAATCAAATGAAAGAAAAGTTCTAATCACAATGAGAAAGGAGCAGAGGCGAGCAAAACTAAAGAAAAAAAGCATGGTGGCAGGAAAGCGAATGAAAGAACTAAATGAAAACCGATTTGAAAGTCAGTAGCCTTTCCCAGACATTGACTTTTTTATTTTTCTCCCCAAATGCTGAACACAGTTGGGTCTTCAACCACCCCCGAGCAGCGTGTTCCTCATACCAAGCACGCATCAGGGGAGTTTGCTTCGTCCCTGCTCCCCAGATTTGTGTCTCTGCAGGTATTAGAGGCACTCAAACCAAAATCTACTCTATTTCCTTGGCTTAACAGTTACTTCTCCTTACACGTACAGATAATTATTCACATTTTAACAAGCCACAGTAGTTGAACAAAGCAGTAAGTGTGTAAAGTCACAGCAATTGAGGTTTGCGGCTGCACCACAGAGCAGGGTTTATCTGCTGTCCCTAAAACTGGACAGAATTCAGACAATTTCTCATGCATGACAGTACCAGTCAAGAGCAACTCCCTGGAATGCATATGCTAGTACAAATTGGAAGAGTGAGGCTCAGTCTTTATACATCCCTATGGGGACTTTTTACAAGGGCCTGTAGTGACAGGACAAGGGGTAACGGGGTTAAATTGAAAGTGGGGAGGGTTAGATTGGATATCAGGAAGAAGTTCTTCCAGGAGAGGGTGGGGAGGCACTGGGACAGGTTGCCCAGAGAAGCTGTGGATGCCCCATCCCTGGAAATGTCCAAGCCCAGGCTGGATGAGGCTTGGAGCAACCTGGTCTAGTGGAAGGTGTCCCTGCCCATGGCAGGGGGGTTGGAACTGGATGGGCTTTAAGGTCCCTTCCAACCCAAACAATCCTGTGATTCTCCGTTTGTCATCCTGATCAATTTCTGCACAGTTCCTATTCCAATCTGGATTAGAACAGTAAATTCATGTGTGTCTTTCTATTCAGTTTGCAGGAAATCTGGCAAAATACATATTAGTCCGCGGTGCCCACATGGCGACAGGCCATGGCTAAATACCACTGGTACCACCATCTACTATTTGATACTGTTGTAATGGACAGCGTGCTCGTGGAGTATCTCGAGTTTGTAAATTGAAGTAGGACAACAAATGTGAATGTCTGAAACCAGCAAATTATTAAAGCCACCGCTACTTGCTGCTACTTTTTTATAAAATAGTTAAAAATTTGTAGTACAGTTTCACAAAGCTTTGCAAGATTAAGCTCTCTTCAGAGTGATTTTGACACCAACGTTTGAGCACTCAACCGCAACAGAAACTAAGAAAAAAAACCATCATAGGAAATACTCTTCACTCAAGTTTTATCAATTCAAATTTCCCTCCCCAAACCAGGAACTGCAGGCCTGCCAAGCGTCTGATCATGCCGCCCTGTCATCAGAGAAAGGGGTTTCCAGTCATTTATGCTTCTGAAAACATTCCATATGGGGATGCGTTAAAGAAAAAGCAGGAGAACATTTTAAATAAATCTGTTTTAAAACAGGGCGGAAAAAAGAAACCTCTTTTTGCCAAGGGCAAAGCGAAGTTAGACCAACCCATGTTTCAGGTTTCTTGAGTTTTTGCCCGTGGACACTGATCCTAAATAATGTGGATTAGCAAGGAGTGTTTCACCCTCCAGGCACCTCAAAGACATGCTAAAGGGAAGGCAAGGTGCTGCGGTAGGAGCTGCAATGCTCAGCGTTTCACCCGGGAGAGACAGGAGAGCAGAAGGTTGCAGGAAGGGCTACGCAGAAAAGGATCACGCGAAAGACAGGAGTCCTTCCGCTCAGAGGCAACTGTAACGAACATTCCCATCTCCAGGGCTAGGGCTAACTCATTTAGCGGGCAATCACACCCCACAGTCTCATCTACCAACATTCTGAATCTTAAAATTACTTTCTTGAAATATTTTGAAGCGTAGAAACAAAGGTTAGTTCCCGATCCAGCAGCAGTTAGTTGGTTAGTTGTTAGCATTCCAAAACCAAGAGCGTGGCGGTGAATGCCGTCGCTAAACTCCAGAAGAGGAGATACAGACTGGGTAATTTTCTCCCTTTTTTATGAACCCAGATGTTCAACAGCTGACACACTGCCAGAACGTGGGGAAGAGCGAGGAATCGCAGGCCTCAGCGCCTCACACCCGACCGAATTTCTGCGAGACAAGGCCTGTCTCCTCCACACGTAAAGTGGGCTGAAGGAGAGCTGATTTTTAAGAGAACGTCTTAAAACGAGTGAAACGGCCTGCCTGCTCACTTGAAATACACGGGGGGGAGTAAGAATTTAAGGGAGGAGCCACAGCACAGCACCCTCTTAACCAACAGTTAGAGACCTCAGGGGCAGGACCAAACTTAGGGGTTCCAATAGCACGATCCTGGACCACACCCTGGTTCAAACACTCTGATCCTGGAGGTGGAAGTTAACTGTACCCAACAAAGGAACGGCACTGCTGCCACTTTACTCACCCGTTGTGTGTTACAAGGCACTGCCTCAGACCCAGCTTCCGGAAAATATCCACCACTATTTCCATGGGGGTGTGGTCAGTCACGGTGAAAGGGCTCATATCAAGTATGCTTCTCAGCTTCAAAGGTCGAGGGCTTTCTGCTGGAAGTGATGGGGTGTGCTGGGCAAAACAGACCCTGGAGCTGCCAACAATCCCTTCCTGCTTCTTTCTAGCGCTTTCTTTAAGAAAAAGAGAAGGGGGGGGGAGGGGGGTGGGGAACAGCAGAGGAGGAAGAATTTACATTCTTGGAGTAAGGTATTTAGTGCGAACAGACAGATCAATCAACGCTGCAAGACTGATGTTACCCTCTAGATGCTGATAATCTGATATTCTGTTCTGCTGTGTGCCACAGCCACCGCTTTAAGCCCGTGCAGTGTTTCTGCAGCCATCACAAACACCGTCCACCATACAGCTTCAGCCATTCTTCGGCTACTACCACCTCTTCCACTCCAATAAATAACTCTTACTTACTACGAAGAGGTGGCAAGACTTAAAAACTACCATGCAGGAAGCACTCAGACGGTGGCTGAAGAAGTTGCCAAGGGGAAAGCCAACCTCGGCTGACTGCTCCCCTGTCATGGCTGTACTTAATGCTGCTTTGAAACCAAAGACCCAACTTCCCATCACTCTGAAAATCCCGTCGTCTTCTTTATACGGACTGGTTTGGCTTTGTGTGAACTGGATCCTCTTTGTGTCTTCACCACCTCGGTGACATCAGCATCCCTCCCTCCACCTGCACTGCTCCACACCATGACAACCCAAGGCTGAGCAACCTGGACTGTGCGCTCAGCAGCCGAAAGGAGTCTCCCCCGTGTATAGTACCCGAAGGATGTTCTGCTATTTCCCATTTACTCTTAAGTCAAAGCAGCCGTAAACCAGTACGACGTCTACGGTAATTCCCAAGTGTTGGACCTTCACATACGTCTTACACGGCGTAAGACCGCGGTATACGCAGTATTACAACCAGAGGCAAAAGTTTTACCGAAATAACCAATTTTCTGACACCAAATGCCACAGTTCTGTAACATTTTCTTACATAATAAGGATTTTTTGCTTACGATAATATCCTCAAAAGCCACAGATTTTTTTTCTTGCCAACGAACAAAGCCCTGTCACAGAAATCACACAAGTCCACCCAGAGAAAGGTGGCTGAAAGAGGGCTTGTGTGCTGCTGTGCCCAGGGACAGGCTTCCCGTTACACAGACAAACGGAAAACCAGAAACCTAAAGCAATGAGTCTTTCAGTGATCTCCCCGTGATGCAGTCTCAGTTGTTACAACAGGAGTGACATGCTCTCAGAGTGAAGCGCTATATCCATTCAGATTTTAAAATCTCTCGGACAGCAATTCTCACAGAATTCTGCTGTTCTACAACAAGAACTGCTCACTTTTAAAGAAGAATGTTAATGCAGTGTCACTTGAGGAAAAAGATTTTGAGGCTAAAGCCTCCAAACAAGTAACGCTACTGGACTAGATGGTGGTGTGGCCTGCTTTGGTGTGACAACCCTTGTTTATGACAGAGACTAACACTCCTTCAGAGCCTGCGACTGACGATGATCGTACTCTTCACTCAAGGAGCAGACAGCCTGTAAGAAGTATGTGAACATGACATGAGTCTAGAAACACTCAGAGTAAATCCTGGTTTAAGCTATAAAAACATTTAAACTGGCATATATAATCATGCAATACTGGAAGATAATTACCTATCGCAATAGTCAAATCTCTTCTTAGAGCAAAACCCACTAGTCTCTGCGATTCTTTTGACATAATAACAGGAAAACCATTATAGCTGGTTTCGTTGATCAAGTTTTCTATGTCTTCAACTGTCATGTTATCCTGGGTCAAAACTGCTAACGGTGGATCGCTCCTTCGAGGTCTCATAACATCAGCAGCCAGTGTTGTGTGAGTAAATTCTTCCTTTGCATCCAAGAAAGGATATCCATTCAGTCGGATGTGTGCCTCGTAGATGCCTTCCCTACCGAAGGCATCTCCTACCCACTTACTGGTCATGACTGCAGCCATTAGGGGCACAATGTATTCCAGCCCTCCTGTTAACTCAAAGACAATCACTACCAGGGACACAGTCATCCTTGTCACACCACCTGCAAGAAAAACGGCAGCCGGTAACATTCCAACACCAGGAAACAACCCGTTGAGAACTTCCTGCCCTCCTGCTAAGAACTACAAACACAACTTTCCCAGGAAAGGTCATCTGACAAACATCATTCCACGTAATGCAAACAGAAGCAGACAGGAAAAGAGACGACAAGACCTGGAGAAGTGAGCTTTAGGGGAAATTCCTAGGAAGTCAAAGAATTAAGGACTTGAAAAATATGTGCATTCCTTTCACTATGTATTTCTATGTACTGTCTATCACTATGTATTCTGTTGTATCTATGAAAACTATGTATTTCTCCATACCACTCCGAGGTTCCTAAGAAATGTAGGGAAAATGGAAAAAGAACAGCGCTAACGCCAGGAAGTCACAGGTAGCAATTTGAGAGCTGTGTTGTCCAAAGGATTAGAAATTCAATGTTGTTGCATAAAAGCTAAGGAGAATTGTAAGCTGATGAACAAAAATATCTCTTTCTTGGACAATGGGAGAAGACAGGGATTTTATTTCTCTTTTGCTGGGATTCAAGACGGTTTTCCTGCCAAGGTATCAGAAGCAGTGTCTTCACTCAGTCGCAGATTACCATCTTTCTTTCAGCGCATTTGAAAGTGAGGCAGGTTGCTCTACTGAAAGACTAAACTTCTCCAAGAACTAAATTTGTATCAAATGGTTTATTTGGCCACTGAAATGCACTTTTCCTTAAGGAAAAGGTCTGCTTTTTCTCAGGATCTGTACTAATGATGTTTAATTTGTAAAGCAACAAAGTTATAAGCTAGGAGAAGACAAGACCTTCAAAAAACCTCTCCTAGTTTAGCTGCCCAACTTAAGCCTCTTTCCATTAAGCCGATTTTCAACAGTTTGTAAATCTGACTTGTTAAAAATATCCCAAGCTGGACTCTTCAGATCATTATATGCTTCTGAAAGTTTTGCTTGGATTATGAATTTCATGAGCATTTTTTACAATTCACGTAGATGTGGCAGCCGATCACGTCACCTCCCTGTAATAATTTCATAGAATCATGGAATGGTTTGGGTTGGAAGGGACCTTAAAGATCACCCAGTTTCAGCCCCCCTGCCATGGCAGGGATACCTTCCACTAGACCAGGTTGCTCCAAGCCTCATCCAGCCTGGCCTTGGACACTTCCAGGGATGGGGCATCCACAGCTTCTCTGGGCAACCTGTCCCAGTCCATTTCAACAGTACTTGACTCTGCAAATCCCACGCTTCACACATTTCAAGAAACTGATTTTTGTGACTGATGTAGCAATGACACCTCTTGATGCCAAAATGAGAAAGCAAATGCTACTATTTAAATTCTTCTGTTTCTCATCAATTTAAATTTCACGCTATCCCTCAGATCGTAAGGCTACAATGGTCTCGTGCAGTGATGTGAATGTATTATTCTGAAGAGAGGGAAGTCCATATAGAAGTGTTCCAAAAGTGCACGTTTGTATCTCCATTTTTAATCATCTGGTTGGCAACATACACAAAATTAGCTACTCAGTTACGTTGTCAGAAGGCAGTTACCTAAGCATGCAGCAGCACCAACCATGGCATAAAGACCAGGTGTAATACAGTCAGCTCCAACTTCACACCACTCCTTGAAAATGAACCAGTCGTGATGGTAGTAAGCCAGCTGCTCCACTGCAATTCCTACAATCCTTCCGGCTATTGCTCCAATTGCCATACTAGGTATGAACAACCCAGATGGAACCTGAAACAAAACCAGAACTGCTGTCATGCTCATGGGAATATACGTGATGCACAGTTTTACAGGTCATTTCCCACCCACCCCCTGCCCCAGAACAGATGCAAATGCTCAAACTGTCACGTGAAAAACATGTAAATTGACATTGCAATATTCATAAAACTTAACACAATGCTACTGACACCTCTGACCAACCTGGGTAGCTGAATCCATTCTGTGAGCACCCTTATATTTTACTGTACTTAAGAGCAAATCTCTCTGCAATTCAGGACCATAAACTAGACTCTCAGTACCAACAGCACGGTTCTTACCATACGTGTGTCCAATAGCTCCACTATTCACAGGTTCACAGAGTGGTCGGG
>NW_010269575.1:0-13155 GCF_000690775.1 Eurypyga helias
GCGGGGAGGGAGAAGTGCTTTGCCCAGGAGGCGAGCTGGGGGTGCCGGTGTGGGTGTGGGGGGGTATCAGCCCCGGTGCGCAGTGGGTGGGGGGTCGGCGGGTTGCTGGCAACCTTCTCCCTTTGCAGGGCACTCCCGCCGGCTCTGCCTCGTCTTGCACGCTCCATGCTCAGCTGTTCCTGCTCAGCTTGTGGTTCGGAACACTCAGGACAGCGGTTGTCTGGCAGGAGCAGCTTCCTGCTAAAAAAATCCTTGAGGGGGGGGATGGTGTGACCTGCTAGAAAGTGGTTTTAGCCCTGTGCCAGCGCTGGAAGCGACTTTTGCAGGGAGCCCTCTCTGTCAGCTCTGCCTGGAGCCCAGCCTTACCTTACGCTATCTTCCCAAAGCCCAGATCCCCATCCCTGCCACATCTGGGAGCTGGGATGGAGCGAGATCTGGAGAGGGGACGCAAGGCAGCTGCACTGGGGCTGAGAATGCTCCTTACCATCCCCAGACCCTCCCTGGGGCTGCCTGGTACCAGCGCTCTGTCCAGGGATTGTCTGACCTGGGCCCTGTCCCTGGCGGTGACCATAAAGGGATAGAAAACCAGGACAGGACAGCGCAGCGCTTCCAAGTGCTTTCCAGCCTCTGTCTCTTCTCATTTTCGGGGATTTCTGGATGTTTAGTGACTTCAGGGGGGTTTCTTGATGCCCTAACCTCGAACAAGGGGTGCCTCTCCCCACCCCCCGTGCGGTGCCCCTTGGTGTCAGCCCTGGTTAGGGCTAAATCCGCTCGCCTGGATTAAGCGGCGCAACTGCTTGGGGATTTAAGGGATGACGGGGAAGCTGGAGTGGACTGACCTCTGGAGAGGGAGGCTCTGGAGTGGGTTGGAGCCCCTTTTCCAGCTTGGGTGCGAAGGGGAGGAAGGCTGAGGTGCCTCCCTGATACGAGTTTCAGCTCCAGGGCAGGGCGGTATCACCTGGCAGAGGGTGTTTGTGGCATGGGGCTGCCCATCCCGAAGGCACAGGGTGTCAGGAATCCGGCAGGGAAAAAGCCTTCTGTTGCAATGCCAAGGGATGTTATTTTGGTGCTCCCCGTCAGTCGAATCTCCCTTCCCTTCCAGACGCATCCTTTTACCTGAGCTTCTGAGACAGCCCCACAGCCTCAGCGCATTCATCCCGTCCCTGCAGCGCTGGGGTTTTGGGGCATGCGGGCAGCTCGTTTGCTTTGCAGATACCGGTTGCGGGGATCCGGGAGCTGGTTCCTGGCCCAGTCCTAACCACAGGTGACTTGTGTTTGGTTTCTGCAGCCCTGCATACATGCTGCGTCTCCAGGGAGCATCCTCTGTCCTCTGACCGGGTCATGTGGAGCCTCAGCCCTGCACCATCATGTTGGGACAGTGTTTTGCTCAAGTCCTTGAGGCTGCTGGGACATGGGGGTTCATGTGGCTTCGATTCTGAGGCCATTTGGGCACAGCTGTCAGGGTGTAGTACCCTCAGCCTGCCTCTACCTGAGTCTTGCGGGGATTATTTAGACAGGTTTCCCTCTGGATGAGCCCCTCGGAGTGGGAGCAGGGTGTATCAAGGGAAGCACAGGCAGCAAAAGTGCTTCTCTCTGTATGTAGGAAGCAGTTTGGGATGGCTTCTCCGTCTGTGCTCTGCCGCACTGCCACAGCGTCTTCCCTGTAGGCACTGGGATTTGCTCCAGTTCTGCGCTCGTCCTGCCGGCTGCCGTCCTGCCTGTCCCCCACCTGCTCTTTTCCCTTGGGAAGAGCTGCCCATTGAGCTCTTTTCCCTTCAATTATTTCCTCTCAGTAGGTCTGGTGGCTGTTTGCTGGCTCTGCCGTGCTGCTGGAGCCTATGGATCTCTTGCTCCAGCATCAATCCCCTGGAATCACTCTCTGCTTTGGCTCTTGGTGTCAGAAGTGCCGTAATATGGCAATCTCCGGTTGCGGTTTGCCGAGGGCGGAAGCGTCACCTTTCTGGCCCTGCCAGCTGATAACCTTCCCTGCGCAGCACTGGGAGCGTGTTTACTTTGCCTGTCGTGGCCGATAAGTGCCTCTGATAAAACTCATGATAGCAAATAACAGGCTTTAACGAGCAGGGAGCGATTAAAGGAGGGAGGTGATGGCCTTGGCAAGGGCTCTGTCCTGGGAAGATGGTGTTTTGCTGACCTGGAGGAGCAGATGCTGGCCCTTGCTGGCCGAAATCTCCATCGCCCCGGGGAGTTTTGTAGACCTGCAATTTTTTTCCCATCCCAACCTCCATCTCTTGAGGAGGAGAGGCTCTGCTTTGGAAACGGTTATCTGAGGCAGCAGGGAGGGAGCTGCCGCTCTTTGGCCACTTGGTTGCGAGCGCTAGGGAGTTCCTGGCAAGAAATGCCCTTTTTTTTTCCTCCATGTGACATGGGAAATCGCAGAAATACTCTTGCTGTCCTTGAGTGGAAGAGATACTAATGTCTCTGCCCACCGGGATTGAAAAGAACGGATTTACGTCTCCGAAACGCAGCTCTCCCCTCCTTCCCTTCCCTGTGAGGGCTAACAGGCTTCTCCTTGCAGCGCCAAGCCGATGCATGAAAAAGCAGCTCCCCTGAAGAGCCCCGAGCCCATGCATGGCCGTGAGAAGCTGGAGGCATCCCACAAGGAGAAGAGCTTGGATTCCCTCGACGGCAGGTAAGAGGCAGCATCCCCCGGTCTATGCTTGAGCATTTGCTCTTTCTGTTCCTTCTGTTGAGGCAGCATCCTGCTGCCTCCGACCCCCAGCTGCAACCCACCAGCTAGGGGTGGGCACAGGGGTTCCCCTCTTCGTTTTCACCTCAAATATTGGGTCTATAGAAGGAGGGATGGGGGTGGGTTGGGGAAGGGGACTGGTATTCCGGTTGTGGAGGTTGTTGGGAGGATTTCACCATCTCTGTGGTTTCTCCCTTGATGTGCCTGCACAGTGGATGCTGATGGATGCCCCTGTGCATGGCCATAGTTGAGTCTGTCTTCCCGCCCGGGCACGTTCTCCAATTCCCATGTGTGCTTTCCCTGGGGAAATCCTGACCCGGCTGAAGCTGCCCATGGCCAGGCTGCTGGGGCAGCTCTGACTTCCTTCCCCTGGTGCTGGGGTGCATTTTGGGCACGGGTACCCCGGTACTTGTGCCCCCACCAGCTCACCATCAGCCCGCTGCCAGACAGGGATCAGCCTTCTGCCGCTGCTGTTTAACCTCAGCAATGCCTGCTGCTACCGTGAATCACCACTTCAGCCAGAATGTGGCTTCCTGGGTTCTCCTCGGTTCTCTACGTCTTGCTGTGTCTCTTCTTGTGGTACACGTGTTTTAGAGAGTGGGTGAGAGACCTCGGGCTCTTCATTTACCTGATGATTATTATTTTTCCTCCTAGCCTTCACCTGAATGAAGCCCTGAAGGATGAAGACATCAAGAAATGCCACCGGGAAGTGGTAAGTCTTTGCCTTCATGAGCAAACCTCTTCGTTGTAGCCTGACCCTGGCCATCCGCCACGGAGGAGCCCACCCGGGGTGTCGTATGTGGGCTGGGAGAGATGCAGGCAGAGCTGCGTTGGCTCCTGGTGTAGCAGAGAGGCTCCTGCCTGCGTTTTCAGGGCAGCCGGTGATGGTTTTGTGTGGCCTGTGATCTCCAGGCCCTTGCAAACACTTTGGGGATTTTCCATCCAGAGCAAAGGAAAAAAGTGGAAATATTGCCTGCAAGCAGCTCCGTTCTCCTCCGTTCGAACCTTTTTGGTTGCTCAAATTGTGCCCAAAGTAGAGCTTTTTGGTCCATCTATGAAGGAGTTGCTCTGGAAGAGGAAGGAGCGGAGGGAGGAGTCATTTTGCCTTTCCCTGTGAAGAAGACGGAGGAGAACATTCTGCTGATTATTCAGAAGCATCTGGGAGGGTCAGTAGGTGGCAGTGGGTTTGTGCTGGGGCCAGGGGGTCTTTCTCGACCTGCAGGTCACGACAGCCTGGGGTTGGCTTGGAGGTGATGCCGTGGTCCCCCTGTAACGCTCCCATTGGCACCTGCCACCATCCCGGTATCTGCGGGGGCTGTCTGAGCTGACCCCAGGTGGTGCTGAGCCTTGATCCTCTTACAGTCGGGCTCATCTGGTGACAGGGTGCATGGAGCAGGGGTGACCTTGTCACCGCAGGCAGCGGGGCTCTGCCTGCGGTGCTGCTGGCAAACCAGCCTCGCTCCCCCGGAGCCCTTTGAGCTGTGCCGGGTTTCTCCCCGTCCCGGTGAAGCATCTCGTCCCTTGGATTCTGGGGGGCAGCCATCACTGCTGTGGGGACGGCCACGTCCCCAGGGAGTACCCTGAGGTCCGGGCACTACCTCCTCCAGCACAGGGGGACACAAATCTGTCAGCACTGCCCTACAGGACTTACCGAGTGGATTTAATGCGAAGCGTTGAGCTGCTTCGGAGCCTTTACCTTACATACGAAATTATTTAAGGGCAAACCTGCTGGGTCTCCCTCCGCGGCTGCCAGCAGGCTTTGAAGAGGCACCAGGAATATAAATAGCTGGATGGTGCGGAACGATGGGCGCAAAGCAAGTGTTGTCACCGTGCCCCGAATAAGGGAAGAGCTGGAGGAGGAGGAGAGAAACCGCTGGGCAAATCAAGCTGCGTGCAGATGAGCCTGGGAGAGACCCAGCTCCTCACAGGGGCTCAGCAGCCTCTTTAGATGCTAGGGGAAATGTTTAGCTGGGAGGATGGCGCAGCGTTTTCTGGGTGCTGGATCATCCAAGCCTCCTCTATCTCTTCGGGCCCGCCGTCCCCAGCCTGGTGGGACCCCGCTGCGCCGGTCCCGGGTGCGGGGAGAGGGAGATTTTTTTGCAGGGGTGTTTTTTGGATCTCCTTATCAGCAAGGTCACCGGATAACTTTGTTATGTTCCTTTTCAGGCTGCTAGCAAGTACAACTCCCAGTACCACAAGCTGTTCAAAGACATCCCGACGGAGGAGAGCGTGCTAAAAGGTGGGTGGCACAGCGAGGGACGGGCATGGGGACTGCATGACCCAGCACAGACTCTGCCATGCCCCCCTCTCTGCCTTGCAGTTTGCTCCTGCGCGCTCCAGAGAGATATCCTTATCCAGGGAAGGCTGTACATCTCCCCCAACTGGCTCTGCTTCTATGCAAACCTTTTTGGGAAGGACATCAAGGTAACGTGGGGGCCAGCCTGTCCCGGTCCCATAAGGCTTGAAGCCCAGGCTATGCTTCACCCCACTTATCCCCTCCCGCACCCAAAATCGCCATCGAAAGCCTCCGATGCGAAGGGGAGCGCAGCTGTGCCTCCCCTTCTGATCACCTGCGGGATCCGCCTGGGGAAAACAAATATTGGTTTGGTTTAAAATTCCCTGATGCAAAACCTACAGGCTGCAACAGCGTTTGAAGGAAGATCAAAGGTTTTGGTGGGGGGAGATTTGAATCTCTCTTGGCTTTTCTTCTTGATTTACAATCTGATGCTTCTCCGTTAGTCTGGTGGCTGACGGGGATCTTGGGTAGAGACAACTTCCTTTAAAACTGGGCTGAAAAGCTGAATTATTTATATCAGGCACTTTAAAGAAATACTTGATGGAAGGACGAGGTTTCAGTGAAGTTATCCTGCCAGAAATTACATCCTGCCTTATTTTTAACCATCGCTGGGCTTGCAGGGGCGCTCTCTGGTGGGTCTTGGGGGGACTCACTGGACGATGCTTTCCCCATGTCCTCGCTGTTTCGATAGAGCGGAGATTAATGCGGGAGGTGCCGTGACCCAGCCGTCTCGGTGAAATTCTGAATCCCCGTGTCGCTGCTTTGCTTGGGGTGTAATTAATTACCAGGCACGTTAAATCCTCACCTTGCAAAGGAAACGCCCCGAGCTCGTGCCGTGCCCGTCCCTGCCCACCCCCGTGTCTGTTTACCTTCCAGGTTGTGATCCCGGTGGTCTCGGTCCAGCTGATAAAAAAGCACAAGACGGCTCGGCTGCTGCCCAACGGTTTGGCCATCACCACCAACGCCAGCAGAAAGGTAACACCGGCGCTTCGAGCGTCGGGAGCGTCACCGTGGCAAAACTGAAGCCAGGGGATGCCCTGGTCTGAGTAAACGGTGATTTGAGAGGGGGGAAGAAAGCGATTTCCATCCCTGGCTGAAGGCGAGGGCTGGTTGGGAAGTAAGCACGGCGCCGCGCTGGCAGCCGGCCAGGGCAAACACCGTGGCTTTGCTTTTGTTTCTGAATTCACTTTGTTTCTGGGAAAAGCAAAGCCCAAGTGAAACTCGGTCGAGCCTGACAAATCCCTGCCAGGCTCAAATAAAACCCTTAAACTCCTTACACGCAAGCAGGGGCAGGGTTTGGGCCAGCATTCAACCCAAACTGGCAGAAAACTTGGTTAAGGGGTTGAATTTCCAGCTTTTAGATCACGTTGGGTGTTGTCGGCTGCAGCGAGCTGACGTAGTCCCGCTCGGTGCGTCTGAGTCCTTGCCTGCCCCGCTGCTGCTCGAGGCAGCGTGTGTTGCCTGTCCCCTCCCAGGGAGGGGGTTATTCCCCTGGGATTTTAGCAGGGGTGGGACAAGGCTGGGTTTGAGCATTTGGAGTGATCTGGTTGCAAGGCTGCCCTGCGCACTGCGTGGGCTCCGCATCGGGCGAGGTGAGCGCTGCCCTGCGGCCCCTTGCGCTGATCTGCCGGCATGGTTTTGGTTGCTCCCGGCCCCGTTTGCTGCCGCAACCCTCTGGGCTGAGTGTGGGAGGCCCCGTGGGGACAGCAGCCGAGCAAAACTGGCCCCAAAAAAATCTGGTCCAGGTTGTAGTAGGCTGCAAAAATAGCAGCAGAGGGGGATGTGGCTCCCAAAGGAGGGGATATTCAAGGGCAGGACGTCTCTGCCTTTGGGCAACTGGACTCGGGATGGGGTGGAATCTCTCCCGACAGCTTCTCTCTTCCTCTTGCAGTACATCTTTGTGTCCCTCATCTCCCGTGACAGTGTCTATGATGTCCTGAGGAGAGTCTGCACGCACCTACAGGTACCTTCACCCCACGTCCGACAGTGTGTGAAAGGCACGAACTCCCTCTGGGTTGTGTGTGGGGAAGCAAAGCTCTTTGCCATTGCTATGGGGGCTTTGGAGCTCTCCCAAAGCCCTCCCTGGTGCCCTGCCGCCTCCTCTCAGCATCCTTGCTTCGCAGCAAGGGATGGGAATAGGGGCTGGAGCCTGCTGAGAACGGCAGCACTTTGTGACACTGCTGCATCCTCACCATCCCCTCTGCCCGACGCTGGAGGCTGTCCCAGTTTTGTAGTTCACAATGACAGTGGCTGTTTCTTGACACACTCCTGATCATCCTGGGGGCAGGGCCGTGCCCGTCCCCAGGTGTTGCGTAGGTGTCCTGTCCTGTGAGCCGCTGGTGGCCTTTTCTGGGTCATGGATGACAGTGGCAGAGCCTGGAGTTTCTGCTCTCTCCCAGGGCGTGTATATGAATTATTTATAATCTGGTGGTAATACTAGTTCTGCCACTCCACGCATCACTGCCTTTTTCCCCAGATCTAAAGTTTTAAGGGGAGGAAAAATGGTACAAAGTAGAAAAAAAAAATTAATTGGAAAGCTGGAGGAGGGAGGAAATCCATCAGCTGGAGAGGAAGGTTGCCAGGACTTTCTCTCTCTGCTTTTGAAGCACATGGGCAGCGGTGCCGGAGCTGCTGACTGTGCTGGGGTGGCGATTTGGGTGACTCGGCCCTGTTGCCGAACTGGGGTATTTATGCTTTGAAATGTGCTGCGTTCTGTCCAGGTATTCCCTTTCCTCACCCCCCCCGATAGTTTATCCCCTCCTGGGAACTGAGACTGGGGCAGGAGCCCTCGGCTCTGCTGCGACCCCGTAGGGTTATTGGTAGTGGGGTGCCCTGTCCTCTGCCGGATGCTATTCTTTGGCCCCAAAATCCCCATGTTTGGAAATTTTAAGTAGTGCCTCTTTGTAGACTCACTAGAAATGTCAAAATTCAGTTTTCTGGCTCGAGCTGAGGCAGGGAGAGGCAGCACCATAATGCCCATTGCCTTCTTCCCTCCAGGTTTCGAGTAAGAAGAGCTTGAGTCTGAAGGAGCTGACGGAGGAGCCCGATGCCGTGTCGCTGGTGAGGGTCAGGGCAGCTCTGGGAGAGGGAAGGACCCCCACGAACTCACCCTGTGGGCAGGAGAGCGGCCGCCCGGCCCCCTCGGTGGGTTTAACGCCTCCCTGGCATGCTGAAGTTCAGCTGGCAGCCGCTTGCAGGGTGCAGGGTCGGTCCTCTCCCCTCGCTGCGAAGAAAGGTCGCGCAGGGATGCGGCCGTCGCCTCCGCAGCTCGTCCCCTGGGATCCTCATACCCCGACTTGGCAGAAAGGGATGGGTCAAGGGGATGATTTGGACAGCCGTCGGCTAAGCACAAGCCGATGGCTCGGCTGGCTGGTCTCAGGGGTCCATTTATAGACAGAAAAACTTCAGTGATGTGTAAAATGCTGCTGCTCTCCTGTTGGCTGATGCTGTTTGCAGCTATGAACACAGAAAACGGGCTGGAAATGTGGTTGAATTACCCTAAAACTTGTGGGATGTCTCGTAGCTGGGAGCCTGGAGAGGAGAAAAGCCTGTGAGACAGAGGGAGCACAAGGGGCAGCATCCAGCTGCCTTCGGAGCACAGCAGGGCTCAGCTATTCCGGCACTGGCTGCATCCCTGGCCAGCTGGATGTGTCCTCTCCATGAAATGCGGATGGCTGTCCCTGTCTCCACTTGGTCACGAAGCCGTTGGTGCTGTGACCTTGCCAGGCCCTACAGGGACACTGAACAGGGCGTGGGCTGGCCCCCGTGGGCTGGTGGCATCCCAGGAGTCAAGGGTGATTTTCAGGGAGTGCATCGGGAGTGATTCAGGCTGGAAGCATCTCCCGGTGCTTCTCGGGGATGTAGCCCTTCAGCAGCTCCCACCCTGGTGACTCTCGGGTGGGGGAGCTCCTCTCTGTGCGGCTCAATTTGGTGTCTTTCTGGGGTGCGCTGGGACCGGGATGCTGAGCCACAGGGGGGGTGAGGGGCTCTGGGGGGTGACAGGTGACCATCCATGCTGGGCTTCAAGGGGTGAACGAGGCAGCAGTCGGTATTTGGGGCAGGCCTGGGGTAGGTAGGAACCCGAGTCCCCATGGGGCCATCGTGGAGGACCACTTCCCACTTTGGATGATGTTTTGGGTGTGCTGGTGCTTGACGGAGATGCCATAAGGTTCGAGTTTGAATCTGGCCCCACCGTGTCCTCGGCGCTGCCAGTTTCATGGGAGAAACGACTGCCATCGGCACGGCTCAGCCGGGGCTGTTCCCGCAGGAGGTGATCGTCCCCGAGGGCAAGTGGAGGAAGGTGTCACCCGCCTCGCTGTCACTGTCGCTGCCGGACACCGACTACCAGTGCATCCACCGGACCTCCGTCAGCAGCCTGAGCGCCAAGGAGAGCTCCTTCACCTCCGAGGAGCCCCTGGTTTCGGGTGAGGGCTACACCCGACCTGGGGATGCGGGTTTGTGCCAGGTCCTGCACACAGTGCTGGGCGTACACCTCCGTAAACACGTGTTCATCCATCCTTTGCCCTCATGGACGGGATTTCTGCCTTGCCGACGAGCAGGGTTGAGGCTGGGAGTTGGTGGTGGGGATGGCTGCAGGGGCTGAGCCCTCGGCGTGTGCCCGCAATGCGGTGCAGGCAGCGTTAGCCCCTGAGGGAGGCATATTTGATGCTTGAAGGCTCCCGGTTGTCAGAGGAGCACGAGCATCTGCCCAGCATCGCCACGCCACTGACTCAGCTTGCGTTTCAGAAAGTGCAATAAACACCGAGGAGGAGCTGGAGGAGGAGCTGGAGGTGGAGCAGAGCTGCGTGGCGGAGCTGAGACCCTCCGACTACCAGCTTCTGAAGATCTTTATTGTGCTGTAAGTGTGCTGAGGGCGGCCGTGGCGTGGGGAGGACCGGGGGTACGCTTGGAATGTCTGTCTCAACTGCTGAGTGCTCCTGTTTGTTCCTCTGCTCCCAGCATCTGCCTCCTGGTCGTGTCCTCCTCATACCTGGCGTTTCGCATCTTCCGTCTGGAGCAGCAGCTCTGCTCCCTGAACCGGGACTACCTCTCCCGTGGGCACAGGAGGTGAGCCACCCTCGGGGATACGTCAGGGCAGGTGGGTCACACCGGAAGTGATGTGCAGAGAGCAACGGCTGCGCTCTGTGACATGTCCCAGGGATGCTTTGTCCCTTACCCTGTGCCTGCTGTTGGGATGGCTGATGGCAGACCCCAGAGTGCCAACCCCGTGCAGTAGATGATCCCATCAACTGCCCGTTTGAATGGCCAGGAAAAGCTCTGCTTTCCACGAGGCTTCCAGCCCTTGGGAAACATTTCCTTGCGGGTTTGGGACTGCTCCCTTGTAGGAAGCACCAGAGCATCTCCATGGGGCTGGGCTGCGCCCTGGGGCTAACACAACCGTGGGCATCAGCAAGGCATGGGCAGGAGTGGGTTCCTTTGGGTCGGGGACATGGGGGGCCGAGCACCAGGCTGGGGTACGCTGACTGTGGCCACTCACCCCATCTCTCACCCCGCTGCTTGCAGGTGACTGTTACCCCAGCGCTGGCTGAGGATGGACACCGAGACGGCGGCACCCTGCGTACAGATCGTGGTTCTGCGACCTCCAGGCCGTGGCTGTTGCGCGTGGCTCGGCTTTCCCTCGGCCAGTAAAATGGGACCAAGTATCTTCTCTCTTCCTACCGGCACCCACTCCTGGTGGGACCGCCCAGCCGGCTTACGGCCACTGGTGCCAACACCTTGTCCCACTGGAAACCTGTTTTCTCCCTGGGATGCTGCTGCGCCGTAGCACCGGACGATGGCTTGGGGATGCCGAGCGGTTGGACCACCCCTTAGGACTTGCTGCTAAAACGGGTGCCGTTTTTTATTCCAGACTTGGCATTTTCTTGTTAAAAGATGACCTTAGGCGCACCGGGAACCCCAAAAGATGTGGATGTCACTGCTGCTGCTCTGGGTGAAGCCCAGGCAGTGGCTCTGGGCCAAACTCACCTGTTTGCCCCCTTCTCTGTAGCGCCAGGCTGCGGCCAGAGGGCTGGCCCTAACCCTGGGGGTCTACGGGAGGGGGAGAAAGGGGCCACCAGCCCTGTAGGGTGTCATCTATGCCAGCACCCAAGGGTGGGGGTGTAATCCAGGCCTCTCCCAGCTCCGTGGGCTCTATACTGGCCCCCAGCCCTTCCCTCCTGGAGCACCAAGGCATCTCGGGGGGTGTGTGTGTCCCTGCAAAGCACTTTAGGGTCCCCCAGACCAAGCGTCCTCGTCGGGGACCACACGTGGGAATGATGCTGGACCAGGGCTTCGTTAGCCCTGCTTGCCTTGTTAAGACATCCCGAAAGGAGCCCGTGGCTGGCACTGGTGAACGTCCCGGATGACAGTGTCTCTGTGCCCCCGGTTCGTGTTCATGTATGGAGCTGAGTGCCGCAGGATTTACCCTGCAGCCTCTCCTGGGAGCGCGCTGGGGCGGCAGGAGATACCTGTGGGATTTATTTTGGTTTTCTTTCCTATTTTTTGGGAACTAGAAGTGCTGATGGGGCCAAATCCCCGTGTCCTGGGGAAGAGCTCGCTGCTCGCTCCAGGCTCGGAACATCTTTTAAATGAAAATAAAAGGAGGATTTTCTAGCACGCCCGTGTCTGCTGCCAGCGTGCTTGGGGCGGTGCCGGGCTGCGAGCCCCGAAATGGGGTACCCTGGAGTCTGGGCTGTCCCCTGCCCCTTGGCTGGCCACGTGCTCAGGATGTGGATTACATGGGGGTAGCCCCATCCTCGCGTGGGCTTGGGGATGGGTGGAGGCGTCTTGTTCTCCCTTTGGGACAGCGCTGCTGGACCTGGGGCTGTGCCAGGCCACAGAGGGACCAGAAGTGGCTTTTGGGGGACACAGGGCCAGGGATGCTCTAGGCGTGGGCAACAGGGAGTTTCTTTCACTAGATGGCAGCAGAGACTAGGATGTGACGCTCCAACTGGTGGCAGGGACAGTGGGTGCCTGGAGAGGGTGCTGAACCTTTCTCCTCCCCGAGCATCCACAACCCAAATTCCCCGCCGCCAGCCTGGCTCGTGCAGCAAAGTGCACGAAAACGGGTGAAATGCATTAAAATGGCCCAACTTGAAAGCCACAGCATAGGTGGCGTTGGCTGAACGGGAACCGGGTTGGTGTCACCCCAATTTTTGGGGCAGTTTAGCTCCCTGGGGTGCTGCAGGGGGAAGTGTCTGTGGTTCGGCCACGTTTCTGGCCAACCTATCGAGGCTGTTTCTTCAAAACCCCGGCGTTAGGGGCTGATGGAGCCTCTGATTCTGTGGGTGACCCGGCGGATGAAAGGTGCTGCCCCATCCCTGCCAGGGACCTGCCCAGCTCGTTTCGCAGGTGCGGCTGCCGAAATGGGTTTGGGGTGGTTTTTTTGCTAAAAACAAGTTGGTGCTCAATGGGTTCAACCTCGAAGTGGGGCTTACGCCCCCCCCAAAACGAGGTTTAGCCATTCAGGATTGGGTTGGTTTTGGTCTCGTGCGCCCAGCCTGGTGTTTTTTGGGTGCTCTGCAGCACCCAATACAGAGCGGGTGTGCAGGGTCCTCTGCCCCATGCTGAGCCCAGGCCAGGCGCGTGACGGTGGTGACAGCCACCTCAGCTCCTCTCGGGGCTCTTTGCTTAAAACTAGCGGTGGGACAACCCACGGGTGCCGTCAGCTGGTTTGGAGGAGCCCAGAAACGAGCCCTCAGTGTGGTTTGGGGGTCCCTGCTGCCGGGAGCTGGCTGCAAGGCTCCGGTTTTGTTTTCCAGCCGGTGTTTGCTCTCCCGGTGACGCCCTGCTTGAGCTTATTTGCTTTCCTTTGTGTAAAGAAATGCCACGTAAACTCGGGTGCAGGAAATGTCCCTGGGTGCTCACCTGGCTGGCGCTGGCAGCCCTGCCCCGTCCCTCAGGGACAAGGAGCCCTAGGTGCCCTCCGGATGAGCACAGCCCCTGCCCTCGAGTCCCCCTGATGCCTCCCCAGTAGGACCCAGCATCCTGCCATCCTACCTCCCCGCTGCCCACGCTCCTCCCGGGCCCAAATCCACCCTTACAATTATGATTAGGAGATTAAATCAAGCCGTATGGTCTCTCTGCTATCGCACGAGGCGCTGGCAGAGCTGTCCCCAAGCTCGCTGGCTCCCCGGGGCCGATTTCTGCTCGG
>NW_010269575.1:13343-20426 GCF_000690775.1 Eurypyga helias
ACCTCACAAAAAGATGGGACGATGCCGACGAGTGTACAGCTTGGTTTGAGTTTTATTCCGGACCTGGGAGAAAGGCAGCCTCCCGCGGTGGCAGTGACGTTGCTCCGGCAAAGCTCCACGCAAATCCCCTTGGATGAGCAGCGCAGTGCCATGTCAGCTCCATCGGAGCAGTGGAAGTGGTTTTCCAGGGAGGGCTGGCGCTCAGAGGGATGCCCTGGTCTGCTGGCTGCTCTTGTGCAGGCAGCCTAGAGAGGAAGGGAGCAACCCCGACCCTCGTGCCGCCCCACTGCTGTCTGTGTGCGTTTGCTTGGCTGTTTCAGGAAAGCCTGGGCTGTGGCTACTTACCTCTCTCTCGGCAACCAGGGAAGTTTAAACCCTTCCTACAGTTCCTCACCCTCGGTGCTGTGCTGGTACGCACAGCGGTGGGGCTGGGCTGCCAGTAAGATGGGTGAAGAGCTCCGGGTTCAAAACAATCCTTCCCCCTTTTCCAAGGGTTGTATTTAACCTTGATTTCTCTGATGCAGTGCTGGGGTGTGGTTGCTCTGCTAGACACCACCGGAGCAACCTGCTCCTTGATCTCACGCGGTTAGAGATTATTCCTTATCCTGCAGCGACATCTCATGCGAATTTTTATTTTCCCTCTCGCTAAGCCTGTCTTCTAACGAGAGGATCTGCTCCGAGACCCCAGCCATCATCCAGCACGGGAGGGAAAGTGTTTCGATTAGAAGTGCGTTAAGGACTTCTTGGGCTTCAAGGAGACCACAGTTATCTTTGGCTTTTGTACCTCAAACTCTGTCCTTTTGTTCTCCCTGGTGTGTTTTTTTTAATCTCAAGTAACAGAACTGGTTTTGTGCTAGAGGAAGCAGCGACTGCCTTGTAGGCTCTGAGCGCGGCGAACGCTAATGAGGACTGGGGAGCGCTGACGAACCCTCCCCAAATGAAGACGGCCTAATCGTAATGAAAAACCCCAAACCTTCAAAGAGTGAGTGTCACTTTCCATCTCAATTAAGTTTCCTTCCCTAGGATTGGGTTTCTCAGCTTCCTATTAATCTTCCAGCAGTTCAGAGTCAGGTTTTAATTTGTAATAAGAGCAAGCAGGGGGGTGGACAAAAAAAAGGAGCTATCGCTGTACCACCTAGGAGCAGCTATCTGAAGAAAACTGATTATTTTGCCCTGTTCTTTAATTAATTGTAGTATTTCCTTTGGAGTCTCGTCTTTTGACATCGACATTTCAGCATCGGGGTTTTTAATCCTTGATGCTAACCCCAGACTGCTCAAATACCACTAGCGGGAGGCACAGATCAGAAACAGCCACAATAAAGCATTTTGGGGTTTGGTTTTAAAAGGCATTTGCTAAACCTGGCTTGGAACAGCAATGCCCGGTGCCAATTAAAGCCACCTAACGAGGGTGTGTTGCCTGCTGGGTAAAGGCAGAGAAGTCTCTTTAGCCATTTTGCCACAGCAATTATTGTAAAAATTCACCATCAAGAGGAGGATTTCTTTGAAAGCAGTGACTTTTCTCGTTAGAAGTTCAAAGGCCAGTGACTTCCAGAGGGCACTAAGGCTTTTCCAGGAGGGAACAGGGTGTTGGGGGGGGGTGTAGCCATGCTGGAGGGGTTACATTCTTCTTCTTTGGGACAATCCTGCGCATGGGCATCTCCCTCAGGCACTGGGGGTGCTGCCTCATGGACGGGGAAGGCATTTTTTTTGAGGGGCTGGAGCTGCATCTCGATCACTTCTGTGCCAGTTTCGTGACGAGAGCTTTCCACTCTGATCTCTTCTGTGTGATGTAAGAGGGGGTGAGGAGCTGTAGCAGAGGCTCCGGCCAACCCCTGAAGTATCCCTGACACAGAGCCTCTGTGTTGCAGATCACGTACATCCCACAGTCATAGCTGTTCTGCTGGGCAGGTGCCTTCTCCTCCACAAAGCTTGCTTTGCCCCCTTTTTTTCCCAAGAAAGCCTCCAGCTTCCCTGCTACTTGCTTGGCATGGATGGAGTTGCATTTACTGTGGGAATCGTAATGGGCGAAGCACTTTTTGTCCCTGAAATAAACCAGCAAGCTCCAGTGGGTGCCCCCAGCGACCTGGTTGGAGTTATCATTGATAGGTAAGAACACCAGCTTCTTGTGGAGAAGGTCCAGAGGTTGAAGGAATATGGCTATTTCTTCCTGACTAAGGGCACACTTAATGAACTGAGCCACTTCGGGGCTGATAAAACAAACCTGATCGCTAAATTCTTGAAACTGGTGGTTGGCAAAGTACTCGAAGGCAAACCCGATGATGTGATCGTTAAGCCAGTTTGGGGGTTCCAGCAAGGCAACGTCCGACCGCCTCAGCAAACTGTCCATGTAACTGAGAACAACGGGGTCCATCCTGCGCACGTTGGGGCCACAGCGCTCCAGGAGACTTCACAAGCTGAAACATAGAAAGGGAAGATGGATTAAGGAATGAGATCACACCTGAGACAAGATAGAGCACAACAAATATCTTGCGTTCCTTCTCAGCAAGCGGTGAGCAAAAGCCCACGTTGCCCAGACGGATGTTTGAAGGATCAGCGTTTGAACCACCTGCCAGCCGAGCAGAGGACACGCAGCTCCTCGTCTGCAGCGTGTGATGGGCTGAGCTGGGCTCTTCTGCTGCTCCAGGAGCAGTGCATGGCTCCGATGAGATAAACCTTCATCGTCACGATCTTATCCTCCAAGCAAAGAAATATCAAAGCAGTTCCTGCTCGGGAACTGCAGGCACGCCTCCAGTTCTGTGCTTCACACAGGAACTGTGTGTGACCTGGGAGAAGTTGGTTGGTGTCTGGGTGTTTCAGCGTTTCACCCAGACATTGACAATTGCGGTAACTCTTTGCATCACTGGTATTCCTTAAATAATTCCTTTTGGGGCTGTCTTGACAGGCATACAGTCCCTTTCGCCTAGCAAACAGTGCCACAGCTCGGTGCCAGACGCGTGACCTGCTCCAGGAAACCTGCTGGCCCGCCAGCATGGGAGGCAAGGTGGCGATGAGTAAGGAGAACTGGTAAAGATGGTAACGTAACTGGTAAAGATGTAAAAGTCAAGTACCACCAAAGCTGGAGGGTCTGTAAAATACCTACAGTTTTTTAGCTCAGGTTTTAACTTGCCAAAACTCTGCTCTCCGAAGGAGTAAGGGTATGCTGAGGGCTGAAGATCCCTGCAAGCTCCCACTGGTGATGTCCACCCATGATCAGAAGTGACTGGTCATGCCAACCCACCCTTTCCAATCTTTTACTCTGTTATTTGTCCAGGCTGTGTTCTTCCCTCTTAATTGGCACCTGCTTTCCACAAAGTGCTTATCCATAGAACAGCCCCTGGAAATTCAAGTAGACTGTCCTGTAGCACCTTGTTCTCCCCACCCCTGTGTTTGAGGACGTACTCAAGGGATTTTGACAGGTCTTCCAGGCAAGACTTCTCCCAACTCCTTTCCGTTTATCAGGTTAGCCATGTATCCACTAATTCTGGTCTTTCTACCAGTCATATACTTCCTTTTCAGAAGCTGTTGTGTTTGCTGCCTTCCTGGCCTGAGGGGATTAAAGTGTTTTTTAAGGAAGAGGTGGCACAGCAGGCTGGGAGGTGCTACTCAATCACCAACACGAAATACTCGCTGGCATCAGACTAGGATTTAGTAGATCTTCCTAAGAGAAACTGTTGATTTAAACCCCCTACATCTGCGCCAGTCTTCCTTTTGCTCTCGCATCCCCCGGCCTGGGGTCCTCAGCTGCTGCGATGCCCCATCAGCCCCTGATGCTTCGCTCCCAGCCAGGACAGGGCTAGAAATGCCGTAGCTTGTGGCAGCGGTGATGTGGAGCTGGTTAGGCCTCACCCTTTCCTCATCTGTGCCAAAAGCAGCATGAAAACATCTTAGGGTTTCTTAAAGCACCGTGTGAAAACTAGTAATGATAAGATCAATTTAATATGATTCACTATAAATAAAGCACTAATTATCCATTATGATATGGGGAAAGAAAAAAGAAGTGTTGTGTTGGTTACGTGTTAGGAAGAACTAGATTTGTGCTTCTTACTGCAACGTGAATCATGAAAAAGATCCTTCCTGGCCAGGTATGCATAAATTAAGAGAGATTTATCTCTAAAAAATCTTGGCAAGGTCACATCACGTGTGACTTTTAAATAACAGAATGGATGAAACATGCTGCGTGTGTAATACGTCGGAAGGAAGGGCTGAGGTAGAGCATCTCGGGCTTGAAAAACTAATAAGTGTTTGTGTATCGCTGATAGATCCAAGGCATGCCAAGCAGCAAGAGTCACTGAAAAGGAAGGGGAGCAGTCATTGTTATTTATACTGAGCCAAACACAATGGTATTTGGACACGCTTCCTACGTTACCGAACTCCAAGTTTGTGGAGCAAATCCTTTGCAACAGCCTGCAGTAGAAAAACAGAACAAAAAGTCCAAACTAAGTCCCAGCAGCTCCGCAGCATGCCTGAATGTGATCTTGTTTCAAGGGCGGTACATCCTGCGAGCCTAGAAGCAACCGGTTTGGGGGTTTACCAGCACTGCTGCTGAAATTATTTTTACACCTGCTCACACAATTCCCCAGTTTTTCATTTATTGTGTATTTTTTCTGCTTCATCTTCTCCTAGAGATGTGCAAAATACAGCAAACAGCTTTCCAGTTAAGTCCAAACGGGATTACGGGCTAGGGAAGGAAGTGTGCGTCCTGTATTCTGTTAATTTTCCACTCTGTAGAAACGTGGTTTGTGAGGTTTTTTGGTCAAGGGAAGAAAATCATTAAAAAAAAAAAAAAGACATTTGGCAGCGTCCTACAGTCAGGAAGGGAGAATGGTTATAGCAAATGCTTAATTGCCACTAGCTACTACTTTTAATTTTATTGCCATCTGGTATTTGTGAAACTGCTTGTGAGTTCTGCAGGATGACTCACCGTCTGCAGCGCACAGCTTAAAGGGAAACCCTTCGCAGGCTCCGACGCCTTTCAGAGCTACTTGAGGTAAGTGGCGAGGGCTGAGAAAGCACAGTGAGGCTGCGAGCCACCAGAGAGGTGGTTTTGTTTGGGAGAACCTCCCCGTTAGCGCTAAAGATGTTTCTGCCGAGAGGCCAGGGCATAGGTTCAGCACCTTTGATGTGAAGGGGCGCTGAAATCTGCCGCGGATCGCGAGGAGCTCTGCTCAGACGCAGCCAGGATTTGCTTCCTGGAAGGCTCCGGCACATTCTGTTCAGAAGTTGTCATAAATATAGGAATAAATAGTGACACAGGCCTGGAACATTTGTTGTAGGTTGCCAACATGAATCTTGCTGGTTCATTTTGTTTGCACATTAGTAGCTGGAATTTGTACAAACTCTCTGTAATCCTCAGCTTCTGGGAGGGGGGCACTCATCTGCTGTTTCGAGCACTAGGATGGGAACACTGGGGAGGGAGAAAGGAACATTTCCATAAAAATGTCATCAAGCCAATGAAGACGAAACCACCCGTTTCATTTATAGAGTAAAAAACGGTGCCATCTTGCATCAGTATGGCAAGGAGTCAAGTTTCACACATCTCTAAGCTGTAACAAGAAATAAGCCACCATCGTTAGCACGAGTTTGATCCATAAACTGACGGGATTTCTTCGTGTCCAGGATGCAAGGCAAAGCCTTTGTTTTGTAATACTTGAGAAATAAAAAACCCCAAACCTATTATTGTCACAACATTAAAGACCTTCTGCATGTAATTGTTGCCTTGTGCTCTGAAGGCAGCATTTGAGAGCCAAGGAATGGAACTCCCTAGTAATTGAGCGCAAATAGGCAGCGATGGAGCAAAAAGAATGTACATTAAGGATGAATCAGATTCCTAAACCCTATTTTAATAAATTAAAGGTGCTAAGATCATACAGAGAGAATATTTTAAGGTGCCACGTCATTAAACTGTTGTACCAAATTTAAAAATATGGAGGTAAATACAAAAAAAACCACCTGAAAGACAGATTATTTAGACGTTACCGGGGAAGAGTTGGAGGGACAGAGAAGTTTTCAGCAGCTTGGCTGAAGTCTTTGCAATGCTCCAGAGTAAAAGGCCAAATGATTTATCTACCAGACCATTCCTTTTTACTGGAAATACAGTTTTTAGACAGTATGTCAGTGCTCCTTAATAGCGATCGGTGTCAATGGTAGCAAGATGAGACACAAAACATCAATTTCTGTTTATCAGCGTGAGTGGGGCTACTGACACCCAAGTCTCCACGCTTACCTGTCTCCTAACAGAGCCAAGAAAGAAACTCACACAAAATTAAACCACAAAACCAGAAAGCAGGTGTACTTGTCTACTCTTTTTGATAAATATAAGCAATTTTGTGGCCTATAGATTATAATTCCTGTATGATACAAGAACAGAGCCTTTGTGGGTTCCATGGGCCATGAACGCCTCAGTCAGAAGAAAACATTGTTTTTGCACGCACAGACAGTGCCCAAACCTTTCCATTCCCTACGAATTCCCCAAACCAAGCACGTATAGCACACGAAATGACCAGGCTCCAGAACCCTGCTTTGTTTTGCAACATCTCACGGGGCAGCAAACTAAAAAGCCAGAGGAACTACACCAAATGCTACTAAATAAATGCATTTTGCTCCCCAGGACGAGGCTGACCAAAGCATCAGGTCTAACGGGAAAACAGCTGAGAGACTTGAATGCCCAAGGATAAGAGATGCCACCGAGACTCTCCCAGAGGTAACGATGACAAACCCCATCAACCCGCATCATCGCAACGATGTTAAACCGGACGTCGGTGGATCGCATTCACCTGCTTTGACAAAGAGTTTATTCAGGAGTAGTGGGAGGTGCTGGCAGGGATACTATTTGCCTGAAAGACCTAAAGGTCACAGGAATTCGGTTAGGAGAAAGAATTTGGTCATGGAAGCGATGGGCTGGCTCCCGAGCGGCTGGCTGTCAGTGCCAGTTGGGATGGGGACATGTGAGCTGTCTCCCGGGAAGAGCCCGCGCGTCCCGCTGCCTCTTCTAAGGAAATAAATGAGGATTTAGGGGAGAGGAGACGGTTCCCCCGGGCTGGGGTCCGGGCTGGGGCCCAGGCCGGGGTGGGGAGCAGAGCCTTC
>NW_010269576.1:0-275 GCF_000690775.1 Eurypyga helias
GCCCATTGTCTGGGTGATGAGTCATGCAGGGCAGAGATGTTGGGGCGCAGCAGCTCGGGGAGTGCAGGCGCAGGAGCCTTCCTGAACGAGATGCAGACCCCTCGCCGTCGGACTGCAGCGGGCCTCTTCTCCCAGCCGGGGCAGGAGCTGGCCCCGCAGCCCTGAGCGGGGCGGGTGGCAGAGCCCCGTCCCTCTTGTTTCCAGCCTGTGACAATTCCATTTGCTCGATGGCTGTTGGTGCTCGCCGCTCTGGGGCGGGTGGGCTGGGGGATAGC
>NW_010269576.1:285-5054 GCF_000690775.1 Eurypyga helias
CAACCCTGCTTCACAGGGCAGTGTTTATCTGCTGCTGCTGGAAAGGATTTTCATTATTGCCCAGCCACCCCACGTTATGAGAACAGGTGCAACAAGTGAGGATCTGGGATGCATAGGAAGAAGCGACCTCGCTGCATTGTGTTGGGTAACGGCTGAAGGCAGAAACGGTTTGTAAATGGGGCACGGGCAAGGTGATGCACCAAAAAAAGGCGATTGGCTGGGCCTCCTGGTTGCCAGGAGCAGCATGCGAGGATGTGTGGAGATGCTGTTTCATACCACAGCCCCTCCTGGTAGGAGCTGCCTGGGTGGGTTGCAGCAGTGCAGCTCCCTGGGCTGTGAGCAGGTGCTTTGTGTTTGGCTGTGACACGCAGTTACTGCTGCAGCAGACGTGTCAGGGCTGAGCTGGTGGAGCAGCGGCGTCAGTGCAAGCCTGGCCGCTTCAGGGAAGTTGTGAGCACCAGGAAGATGTGTGGCATGAGAGGGAGGAGCCCGTAGTTTGAACTTTGGGTAACAGGAAGATGTCAGGGGAGAGCACAAGCGGAGAAATAGCTGGGAAAGACTGTCTGGGCAACAATTAAAGTATTCTAGATTGGCTTCCTTCCCTCGCCGCCTTCTTCCTCTCCTCCCCTTTCAGATGTGTCTTCAGAGAAGTTGTACACCCACAGCTACACTGCATAACTCTGGGAGTCCAGGCTGTGCTTAGCATCAGTCCGATTTGGGAACAGCATTAAAAAATCTAAAATAAAACTGATTTAAGGCTGTTTGGTCGAAAGCTGACATGGGAGCCTGGTTGGGAGTCTCTCCTACCTAATGCGATGGTGAGCGTGGCCGGTGGTCATTCCTTGTGGGATGGCCCAGCTGGGGTCCGGGCCCTCCTACCAACCAGGTGGTAAAACACTGCAATGACTGTTGCTCTTCAAACCTGGGGATAAAGGAGGGCAAAGTCTTCAGCCAGATGTTCCTCGTCCTGTATTTGTGAGGAAGAAAAGTGGTGGAAGGAAAAATCAGGTTTAGGAGACAGAGAGCAGAATGGCTTTAGGAGGGACGAGGGTTCAGGTACGTCTGGTTCCCTTCACAGGGATTCCAGAGACATGGAGCAACAGGATTCTTGCACATGGAAGCGCCATGTGTGAGGCAGAGCTGCTCGTTCTGCCGGCCCGGAGAGCACCGCCAGCCAGAGCTGGTGGACGACTGTCTGGGTGTGCGGTTCGTGGCTGAGACGAGCTTTCTGAGGAGAGGCCGTGCAGAAGGATTCCCTGAAAGCAGACAGCTGTTGGATCTTGCATTCTCCTTGGACTCGCTGGGAGGTCAGGCCAGCAGCTTCCACCTCTGCTTTGTGGTTGACAGTTCCTGGGGTGCCGGCTCTGAGGGGCAGCGCAGGGTGCAGCTGCTGGGAGGGCTCCGTGGGCTAACCTCAAGTGAAATGCTGTTCCCCAGGGAGCAGAGTGGTGTGGGCAGCGCTGCGAGTTCGACACCTGCCTCAGCACCTCCCCTCTCCTTCCTGCAGTGCGCGGCGCTGTGCGCGGCAGCGGGGAGCCCTGAGGTGCCGAAGGCCGGGGCGCAGGGGTGGTGCTGGTGGTGTCCCTGGGCACCGCGTGCTGCCTCGTGCCGCAGGCCTGCAGGTAAGGTGGCGCTCGACTTGGCAGCCTGGCCCTGCTGTGCTTGGCGAGGCGCTGGTTTCCATGAGCTCACACGTGGCGTTCCTGCGCTTCCAAACCTCACAGCATCCTGCGTCCTGCTGCAGAGCATCCTGTTTCCCTGGCCCTAACTGATGCCTTTGCTCAGGTCCGGTTTGTTTTCCGTTAGGTACCCACTCAGCCTCGTCCATCCGTGGAAAATTAGACCACGTAGGCTTTGCTTTTCTTCGTTTGTAACCAGAGCAGTCTTGCTCGGTGCCTTCAGTTCTCTGAGAGCCACGTATTGCGCTGGGGGTTGTTTGCGACTCTCGCTGGGGTTGTGTGTGTGGCTGGGGTGAAGCCACTGACCCACCGCAGGGAAACCCCTGGTGTGGAGCCTGCCCTGCGTCAGCCTGGTGACAGCCCAGTGGTGTCACTTGTTGTGTCCCAGGCTGATCCAGCACTGCCCATAGCGTGGTTCAAATTGCGTCTGCGAGATGTTTACCCCAAAGCCTGTTGAATATTACGTATTATACATACTAATATTTCAGAGAATGTAATTTCAAACTGCTGAAAACAGCAGAGTCTAAATGGATCAGCTTGCGACGGAGCCATAAGAGGGACGGCTCGGCAGAGTAGAGCGACGTGGAACAGTGGTGACTGGGGCCGCGGGGGTGAAAGAGTCTCCCGTGCTGCGGGGACCCTTGAGCTGTGCCCGTCGCTATTACAGCAGAGTTCAGACTTGGCTAAAGCGTGCTGGAGTTGGAAGGACATGGCCTGAGTGGTGGGTTCCTACCGCCCAAGTCAGCCGGGAGCAAGTGAAATGCAAGTAGCAAAGTTAGAGGGGCTTGTGTGCTTGCTAATTAAACAACTACCTGGGTACATCTAGTGACTTTTATGTCTGTAGAATCCTCACTCTTGATGGCAGTTCCACAGCGTAAACGTTTCTGCTGTTGGCTGACTGAAAGCAGTGGTCTTCCAAGGCTCTGTGCTGTGCTCATTGCACGTCCCAGTGCGATCCTGCGAGCGTGCTGGGCCTCGTTGCCTGCTTTTGCTGGACCTGTGTGACTCGGAAGTCGCTTCTTAGGGAGGCGTGTGACGGGTTGATGTAGATATGCAGAGAGGTGCAACGAAAATGAAACTTCAGTGGTTTGGCTCGTCATCCATACGCCTGTTTACATGCCCAGCAGACCCATTCCTCTACACGATGACAAGTGTGATGTAAATGATGATACTAGTAATAATTTTATTTGGATCTCATTAATTTTGGGGGAAAAAACCAACAGCTTTGGGGGAGGCGAGGAGGATAGCTGATGTTACGTGTTTCCTCTTACAGTATTAACGCCATGGGAATGCAAACAATAACAGACACACCCTGGACGTGCACCATGTTGGCCACATATTTCGGCGTTTCTGGTTGGTTTGGGAGTCAGGATTTTGAAGCGGTCTTGCCTCTTCCACGTCTGTGCTCTCATGCTTCAGAATGTTGCTGCTGCTAACCCTTTTTTTTTCTGTAAACATGTGGCTCACGTGCCCGGAGACGCGTATGTTGACACGTGCCCAAACCCGCAAACTGAGGTCCTTTTTCTTTCTGTTATTTGCAAACTCCAGAGATGTTAGGCTTGAATTCAAGGGTGGCTGATTTCTTTGAATTTAGGTTAATCCAAGAATCATGTTTCATGATCTAACAAGACAAATTTATTTGTAATTGCAAGTAACTGAGACTTGTTCTCTTAGGGTTTTTCCCACAGACGATTACAGCCTGCTCGGCTTGCGCGCTCTGCTTTGCTTGGTGCCGCTCAATTACGCTTTATATAAACCTTTCATGTTTTTGAACGTTGCCAGCGGGGGTGGTGACCAAACAGCGAGCATGGCTCTGGTCATTTCCCATCTCATCTGACTGCCATTTTGGCACCCATCTTAATTGCCTGGGGTGGATACCAGGATGTGTGGTGGCCAGCAGGATTTCCCTTGGCTGTAGTGCCACCCACCTGGTGCTGATGGGTGAGGAAGTGGAACAGCTCGCACCCAGCATCTGCGTTTCGGCAGTGGCTTGGTGCTGTGCTCGGTGTGGTCCTCCTCTCCGCAGGTCTCATCAGTATGATGCTGGGACATCTCTGGAAACCCTGCAGGGCTCTTAGGCCAGAGCTGGCTTTTGCCTGGCCAGCACAGGATGCACGCAGGTCTGGAGCGTCTCTGTGCGCACGTGGCTGTGTCCTTGGCCACCGCTGCTGTGCTGCATGCAGCACCTCCACCTGGGTTTCTTTCAGAAGTCAAAGCTCCTCCTCACAACTAGTGCGGTGTTTCTGTTGTTCTCCAGGCTTGCAGGCTCACGGGGAGGCAGTGCTGCAGCGGCAGGTGGAAATGGCTCTGCTAGACGTGAGCACGAGGTTCGTGTTCTGGGGTCTGCGCAGGCCTGCCGAAAGCACAGCGTGAACTGACAGCAGGCTGGCTTCTGGACAGTGATCACCTCGCGTGATCCTGACCTGTCTTACCACACAAGTGCTAGGCTAGCTGTTGTGCTCGCCTTTTCCTTTATTTTTTCCTTCAGGGTGTGGGTGAGCCTGGTGTGGGCAGCCAGGCTTGGTGGTGGAGGGTGGTGAGGTCCTGCCGTCAGAGAAGCCCTTCCAGATCTGGTAGTGTCTGCACCATTCATCTCTCCTGATGCACTAAAGTAACTTTTTCATCTCCTTGTTTTGTGAAGCAGCACTGCCACAGGTCAGTAGTAGGGCTGGAAGTCGGGAATCTGCTTTCCTAAACCCCGCTGATGCCTTTTTCTGTATTGTGGGGCAAGTCAGTTGAATGTTCTCTACGAGGTGCTGAACTTCCCGAAACCTGACAGAGCTGACAAATATCAAAACTTCCTTCTTTCTTTTTAAATTGAAGAACGCTCCGATCCTGTCAGTGGTATCTCGTGGCAGTGAGTCCCACAGGGTAATCATATGCAATAGGAGAAAGGCTTGCTTTGGTTTTGACTTGTTGCTTTTCAGGTATTTGGGGTAGGTAGTGCCGGGGAGCACGCTGGCTGCCCACCCCGCACGCTGGTCTGGGGGCTCTGGCTCAGGGCAGAGCCACACGTGCAGCTGTGCTCAGAGGGAAGAAATAAAACTGCACATAAGTTGTCCCTCATTTCCCATCTTTGTCCCCTCCTGC
>NW_010269576.1:5071-9629 GCF_000690775.1 Eurypyga helias
GAGGCTGTGCTCAGGAAGGGAGCGATAATACAGAGTACAGCATATAGAGTTTGCAGGCCTTCCTTGCCAAAAAAAAAGGGCAAAATTCCCTTTCACTTGCTAATAAATTGCATATTTTAGCAAGGGGCACCCGAGTATTTTATCCTTAGTTGAATTTTGCAGCCTTTCTGAAAGGTCAGAGGTGGAAGACCGGAGGTGCAGGGACCGGAAGTGCCTTACCTAAAGCTGTGCCATGATAAGTAGGTTGAGCTTTCTGGTTCCCCGTCTCTGGTCTAGCTGGATGTGGAGGCTGGAGTATAGAAACCCTGGACTCGCTGAATGTCACGACATCTCCTGACTGGAAGCTGCCTGCGTGGCATTGTGGAGGATGGGATAGGGATGAATAAGGAGTGTTCTGTACTGAAGTCAGGTCTGTCTCATTGCAGATGGGACAATTCACTCTGCTTGCCAGTTAAAGATTCCCCTGGGCTTTCCCTAACCTTCTGATCTTGTTCATAGCAGCATCTGATAAAGAAAGTTGTTTCCTCTGTGTTTCTGTGCTCAGGGTTCCACGTAAGCAGCATGATGTGTATCTGGTGGTAGCTCCCGAGAGCCTTGAGGGTGGTGATAACGCCGCAGACGGCGGAGGATGTGCCATGTGTTAGCGTGTCTCCTGCCTGTGCTTAACACTGACAGTGCTACCAGGAACTGCACCTAAGCACTGTTGCTGGTAGTGGGATTCTCAGTGTCACTGGACACTGTGTGTGTTTCTGCATGTAGAAGATGCAGGGGATGGAGAAAGACTGCCTGGAGTGACCTTAGCAAGCTACGTGGGAGCTGGTTCTGCTTCGACCAGTGAGCCTGACCTAGTGAGAGATGCTGGGAAAGAGATCAAACTCATTTTCCTTCTGTCGTGTTCTCCCACCTTTCCAAACTGCCTGCTATGAACACGACCGTCTGAATTCCATGTCCACTGTGTGAAATTTTGGTTGCATTCTTGACTCTGCTTCCTTCATATACCATTTAGCTTGCTGAAGTTCATCCTTGCTCATGAAGTCTCCAGACCAGCCTCTGAGCGTTTGTGCGGCTCAAGACACCACGTTTTCTCGCTGCAGCACAAAACTCTCCCTGGTTCAGTTGGCGGGTTCAGTGTGGTCACCTCAGCACAAGAGAAGGTTTGGGAGGCTTGGCAGCACCTCGTGTAGATCAGTCGACCTGGGTGCTGTCAGACAGCCGGGCAGAGCAGGTATCTCCCTCTGGAACATCTCCTGCTGACAGCTTGAAGCATTCAAACAAGTCTGTCACTGGTTTTGATTAGCTTCGTTCTCTCTGATTAAAATTGCAGCAATGAAACAGCAGGATCTTGCTAGTGAGGACATGCTGTAGTTTAGGTGTGATGTAGACCAGACTCTCGTCCATTTGCAGAAACAACGACCATACCAAGGATTTTTGACGAGGAACACGTGTCTAGTGCGTGCCTGGACCATCGGCAGAGGATGCGCAGGGCCGAGGTTTTTGTCGTGAAGGGAGGCAGAACTGCAGCCATGCAGTGCTGGAGGAGGATGTGGCCTGCTCCGAGAGCCTGCTCTGCTCTTGGGGTATCAGTGTGCCGACTGCGGGTCAGACATTCCCTTGGGGAAGAGCCTTGCTGTGTGACTGAGAGCCTTGGTGCTGCCAGTTCGGGTGGTCGAGGAAGGCCTCCTGTGCACACGTAGTGTGCTTGGATGGGCTGATACCCTGGAACTCTTCCCTCTTTTTCTTTTTCAACAACAGAGGTAGGGTTCTGAAGGATAATCTGCACATTCCCATTCATTTCCAGAGAAGAAAGCTGATGGTGAGAGCAGCCTGTGAAAAGCCCAGGCTCAGCCCTGCACCGAGGTGCAGCAGTGGGCTGTTGTTCTTGTCACGGGAATCGAGGAACATTACGTGAGCTGGTGTCAAGCAAATACGCTTACCTAACAGGCTGGTAATGAACCGACAGATCCGGTTTTGCCATGACTCAGTGTGTGACATGAAGGCATTTAACCTGTCTTTGCTTCAGTTTCCAGCGTGTGTAAAACCCAAGCAGAGTGTTGTCTGGATTAGGGAAGTCTGTGTGCCGCTTGCCTGCTGAGGGTCTGAGACCTGTTTGCCAGCGGTGGGTGAAGTGGGGTCTTGGAGTCTTCTCTGTGGACACATAAAGTGTCTGGGCTGTTTGTTTTGTTTAGTAGTACATAGTGTGTTTATAACAGGGTTTGTGAAGTCAGCTTATGTTCACCATTCCTTCCGGCCAGTTCACTTGAAGTACACCCTGCTTGGCCGGGTTTCTGCACCTGCAGCGTGCCACACTGTCCCAGCTGAGAGCTGGAGCGAGGGGGTTGGATCCTGCCTGTCGACAGTGCCATTTTCTGCCCTGAACTGCAGCACTGGGAAATAACTGCTTACCAAACACATTCCTTTGTCTCTCTATTTCTTAAAAATGCCGATGCCCAGTGGAAAGCATCGAGACGGCGTCACGTGTAGAAGCAGCTCTATGGTGGCCTGCCCGGCGGAAGCTCCTCAGACACGCTGAACGGTAGTCGGGTGCTGGGGGTGCCTGCTCAGTGCTTTTCTGCACTGTATCCTGAATTCCACAACATGGTACGGCAAGAGTTTTACGCCAGCCCAGCCTGCCACGCTCTGGTGCCGCGGCAGACAGCGCGGTCCGCACCTTTACGGCTCAAAGGCACTGGGGTGGCCTGTATATATAAGGCTGCCCATGATGGTTTTATTGTTTTAGCAGTCTTGATCTGTTTTCTTTTCCTTTGTAGTACTGCTAAATCCTGGCCCTTTATTTCTTTCTTCTATCCACTAGGAGTTAGTTGTAACTGAAATGCAGCTAAAATGACTGTCTGGAGCTGATTCAGGGTTTCAGTTAAGCACTGGAATAGCAAATTAAAGCACAGTGTAAATGATCCATAGAGATTTGAGAAGTTGTTGCTTTGAGAAACGTCTGCCAGGTATTACCTAGTTATGGTTGATTCTTCTTTGGGGCTTGAGGGACGAGGCTTGAGCGAAGAGTTCTGATGGGTCTTTCCAACCTCCCTTTCTGCCTTCCAGGGGCCACAATGATTTTGTTGAAGAGAAATACTCGCTTTCTCATGAGCCATCTGTCTCCATAAAGTAGGAATAAAGTGTGTCTTCTCCCTAGATTTTACCAGGCAAGAGGATCATCTTGTAATTTCTCTAATTTATTTCAGGTTTGGATACTCAGGTCACTTTGTTTCCTAGGAGTTAGAGAAGCCCATCCTTCTGAATGGCCATTATTGGTTGGTGCTAAGGAGGGGCGGTTTGGAGAAGGCTGGTTTGCCTTTGCTTTTACAGGTATGAAAGGACTGTGTCGGCATCTTTCGGCTGAGGAAATGGGGATTCAGGTACTTTTGTTGTTAACACTGAATGGTGGAGTGGTCTGCAGACGATAGGGAGAGCGTGCGGTGTGCTGGTGCAGTGGGGGTAGCTCAGCAGAACGAGTATCAGGTGGAAGCTTGGGTCCCTAAAACCCTGAAAGTGAAATCCCAGCAGGGCTTGGCTTAGCTCTTGCTCCTCTGGGGTGTGTCACAAGCTTCCGATCTCTAGTCGTGAAGCATTTCAGTGTCCTTGGTGAAAAGCATGCTTTTAAAATGTGGTTTAGTCTTTCTGTAAGAATTGTGTGCAGCAGCAGCAGCGAGTGGTGCCATCGAGGGGTGCCTTGTAGGTGGCTCTTTGCTTGGGTCTCGCTGGTGAGGGTCTGCTGCAGCCATAGGTGTAGCCAGGAGCCTGGAGGGTTTTGGGGAGAAGTGCTGTGTCTCAGCACAGCCACGTTGCTGATGGAGAAGCAGCGATGGGAAGGGATGGAGGGATGGACACTAAACAGTGTTTTTAGCAAAGATGGGAGAGAAAACTTTGGCTTGTGTTGTGTCCTTGTCAACCAAAATTCACAGGGGCTCAGGGTAAGTGGTTTAAAGAGGGGTCTCAGTACTCCAGCTTGTTTCTAGGCTCTGGAAAGCACTAGCGGGTCTTTGCTGGCATATCCTCTTGTGTCAGCAGCCTTAGTTGTGACTCAGAGTTAGCCTGGTTCAGGCCAAGCACTGCTGGTCTCTGTACTGCTGACTCGGTCCTTATCTTCCCTTTCCTGGTTCTCCCCTGTGGAGTCTGGGACCTGCAGAAACAGAAAGCAGTCTTCAGGCTCCAGCCTGCCCTTCCTCTCAGCGTGGTGGTCCCCTTCCTGAGTGTGGCTGGGCCAGCCTCGGGAATGGAAAATAACCTGGAGAGTGTCCCCAGCATGTTCCTGGTCTGAACCAGGAGTGACTCGTGGGTGACGCTGCTGTAGAGTGACATCCAGAGTCTGTAGTGGTTCACGGTGTGCAGTATAGGCTCTGAGCATGGAATGGTTTGGAGAAACACTTCGGACTATGCGGAAAATCACACCCCAGAACTGCAGATGCCTAGCTGCTCCTGGGGTTAAGTAGTATTCTCTGTCGGTAGGGAGGAGGGACCTTTAGGCATGGGGAGAGGTAAGATGCTTGGGTTCGCAAAGGCACATGCTGCTGATAAGTTCTGAGTGCTGATAGTATCCCTAGCA
>NW_010269577.1:0-34269 GCF_000690775.1 Eurypyga helias
GCCCGGCCCGCTGCGCTCGGGCAGCCGAGCCCGCCGCCCTGCCCAGGCCTGAGACGGACTCACTGGCCCTTTTTCCCCCTCTTCCTCCCGGCTGGGTGTTGAAAAGCCGTTTCGGCAGCGTTTCACACTGGTTTTAAGTCGTTGCCACCGCCGGCGTGGGGCGGTACGAGCCGGCCTGGAGCTGTGTGTGGGGAACCCGCTTCTGGGCAGAACTGCGGTGGGTTAAAGTGAATTAATCGTCATGCCACAGCAAAGCCGCAGCGGTCATGGCACAGCCCAGCTGTGGTAGGATCGCAGAGGCTCTGGCCAATCACCTGAATTTCAGTTCGTAGGGGAGAGACGCTGCAAACCGGTTTTTTTGGGTGCCTCAGGCACTGTCCAAGTGACCATCTGGTGCAGCTAGACCAGTTCGTGAAGTACTTCAGCCGAGCCTGGGTAGACCGGGTGACAAAATGAGACACGCAGCAAAGGTGATGGTGTTTTACTAAGGCTAGCGTGTCTGCAGAGAACGGATTAATGTTGCAGATTCTTAATAAGTTACTTCGGAAATGAGTAAAATCAAGATGGAGAAGCAAAAAGAAAATGTACTCTTGTTCTTGATTCTAGGCTAGAACTGAAAAAAAACAAGCTCAGGGATGTTCAGGTGCAAGTTGCTTTGGACACAAAGAGCAGCTTAAGCTTAAATTGTTTTGGTGGTGTTTAATGTAATTAAAAATCTTAGGTGATACCATTCTTAGGAAAATACAAAGTGCAGTTCAAAGAGTAATTGCACACAATATGTCTTCTGTAAGCAGTTTTCTGAGTAATTAAGTTTCAGATGTTGGATGTTGATGATTCCAATAAGACATTCCAGAGCGTGTGCGAAGATCTTGGCTACTTCATTTTAAATTGAATCACTGAAATGTCTGATGGAAAAATGGCATTAAATACTTGGCCTTTCTCCTTCAGGGCAAGTTATCTCTTATCTCCAATAAATAGTAGGCCCCTGATTTCATAACCTGTTTTCAAATTTCCCCTCAAATGCATTTTTAGATACTCAAGTAGTTTTACATCTGAGTGACAGCAGAATACCTTTCCTGTCTTTAGAAGTTACGTTCTCTGTGCTGAGAAGGAATTCTGCACGCACACGCTGCTTTTTTAACACTGAGTGTTAGGCGTAGAGTGCTGGTAAAAGCTGAATTTAGTTCACTTGTCAATTCTGCCACTGACTATGAAACCTTTAGTTACATTTCTTTCAGCTTGGTGGTTTGGGGTTTTTTTTTCCTTCTAAGATATTTGAGCAGAAATGTTGCTAGGTTTATTCCAAGTGAGCTATTATGTTTGCAGGTATAGTCTTCTGATGCAGGTTCTAATTAAACCTTTTCCAAACATGCTGTTTGTAATAATGATAATTTAATTGATATTACAGTCTTGAGAAAACGTAGAAGAATTAAAGCAGCAATATGTGCAAACTGTGCACTCTACTTGTTTACATTTACTTACTGAACAGGTTTGGTTTTTTAGTTGAGTCTGGTTTTCAGGTGTTTTTGTTCAGCATCCCACAATTTTGTGACTTTTGTTATGGTTTATGTCTGGATCTGAGCACAATGAGAAGTGTGTGTTAAACTAAGGCTATAGTAACGGTCAGATATTTTAGTTTGAAAGCCTTGCTGTTGTTTGTTTGCAGTTTCCATTGACTTTACTAGTGAGCAAGTTAATATTTTCACATGTTGCGAAAATTGGAGGATATAGAGGTGATACTGGAAACAATGGCTTGGGTCAGTTGATTCAACGTTGAGCACAGGATTATCCACTTGTCTTGCATATTACAACTGTGTACGTACTTTATAGGATTTGTCTTTATAGTTGTAATGTGTAATCCTCTCGTGTTCACTTTGTCATCTGTCACACGAATCCTTTTGTGAACTTGCAGCAAATAGAATTACTCAGTTATATGTGTGTCAAAGTCTTTTTCTTCTCCAGTGTCTGCAGCTTCGTTTATGTGAATTGCATTTATTTGTATAATTTCATGGGTTTATAATTTTATCTACTTCTGCAAAAGCTAAGAACACTTCCACTTTTCAACCTTGTCAGCTGACACAGAATGTTCGTAGTGTGTATAGAAATGGCTTCAGACAAATTGGTAATGTTTACTACAGAGGCCCAAATGTTGATCTGTTAAGCCTCCAAGAAAACTCTTGACATCTGTAGCTCAAATTGTAATACTAGAATGATTGCAAAATGCTAGTAGATTATTTCCAAACAATTTGGGGCTATGGATGCAGTATTTTATTTTGTGCTTTAAGATTGTTACTAAGTGGAACTTGGGTTGACCAGTATCAGCCATATTTTCTCCTGCTTTTAATAATAGCTTAAATGTCTTGTCTGCCTTACTATAGGTTCTTTGCACTTACGTTTAAATTATTCTTACAGGGCTACATGTTTTTCTTGCTTTGTTATTTCCATAAGCTCTAGGGGAAGATGGACGCTTTAAAGAGGGCCTTAATAAATTATGTTCATTTGTCTTGTCTTTCTGTACTACACGAGTAATTTATCAAATAAAACTGTCAGATATGTTTGGCACAATGTGTTCTTTGTGCATCCTTGTAGTTTATAACTCAAGTTTTCAGAGTGCAGTGTGAAAATGTGTATGTAATTGGTTTTTGGTCTTCTTTTTTTTTTAAGGCCTAACCAAATCTGGGTTTAGTTTATTCAGTGATAAGATGCCCACTGGCTTCCTTTGAGTGACTGAGTCTACAAGAGGGAAATACAGCTGTCCCTGAAGCTACAAGGTAAGTCTGAATATCTGTCGTAAATACTCAATGTCAGAATTCAAAGCCTTTCACTTTGGAGTACAATTTGTTTATAGTGAGGTAGTTAGTTCCACATAATAATGTGCACACAAAGTAAGGATTAATTGGGTTGTTTAAGAATCAGCTTGATAATGTTTAGCAAGCTTTACTAGTGACAATGGAACTGATGTTAGCTGAACTTGATTCCCATGCTTGTTTTGGTTGTGTCTGTAAGCTGGATCTAGTCTTGTTGATGACGAGCCTGTCACTTCCTACGTTGATGCAGTCTTATCAGTGAGTGTGCAGTTAAACTTGGCCTGCTTGGCCTGTTGTCTCAAGTCAGTGAGTGACTCAGCTGCTGAAAGAGCTTCTGCAAAAGTCCTTAATTAAGACTAATTCCTCCCCCACCTCCCCTCCCAAATTTCAAGACAGTAGATATGTTAACTGTGTTCTTGGAAGGAACAGATTGGAGAATTGTTAAAAAGAGCACTCCTCTAAGTGCTCAGGTTGTGCAAAGAAATCCTGTACTGTAGAAGGACCCTGAATGGAGGCTCAGCAGAATGCAATAGCTCAGGGCAGCGTGTCAGAGCAGGAGGGCTGAGATTACCTTGAGAGAGCAGAAGGTATATAGATGGGTTTCTGCAGATGGTTCTGGTGCTGGGTGGAAGAAAAGTCTGGTTTTCAGTACATTGGACTTTATTTTGGAAAATGCCACCCCACCCTCAAATATTGCAATAATTAACATAAGAAAACCTATAGCAAGACAGCACAGTGTGGTAAAGGCGTATTTTGTGCTTTACTTTTCCCCTGTCTTCAGGTGAAGTACAGGAGAGGGACATTCCAAACTCATGTAAATTTTAATGGATTTTCAGTTTTACTTGCATTGATCTTTTGCTATTATTATAATATTACTGTAATACCCCACAGGTGGGTATCATTATGCTGCATTTCAAGGATTGGGACAGTAATCAGATGATTCGTTAACTACATTTTAATAAAATGATTATCTATACTCAGCCAGAGAATTTGCTTTGATGGGCAAATGGAACGTTAAGGAATCATCCTTGATTCTTAGTCTGGTTAAACTTTAGCTTAAGGTGGTGTTGAAGAGGAGCTTGATTAGCATAGCAGTTACTCAGATATCAGAAAACTAGCATTCTGGAGGCACATCTGGCAGTAATCAGGTTATTAAAGTTGTGGACAGTATGTTGCTGACATTTCTAAGGAAATGCTTTGTTGTCCATACTCCTTTTTACTGCAGTAATTAGGAATTTCTTGTTCATCTCACATTATTTCTTATATAGAGAATGGTGTCATGGACCACAGAGAGTTCAAAAGAAGCAAGTTTTCATAATGAATAGAGGAAATGGCTAACACTGGGTTTGACCTTAATTTTCTTCTGTTGACGCTTCATCCGTGTTATAGCCAGCTGCTGTTACTGGACCTTCCCACTCCTCCTTGCTCTTCCAGATTACTTAAGTTTACTTCTGCCAGTTGTTCCGTTTAAGTTACCAGTTTTCTGGTTTCTTTGAGCAGAGGGAGAACAAGAGTGTTCTGATGTACATTGCAAATGAAATGTTCTCCTTGCAGAGAAGTGTAATGAAGACCAAGGAGTACAGAATGTGTATTTTTAAATAGTTACGGTAAAAGTAAGTTAGAACACTGAGTAATCTAAAGAAAGGAAGAGCTTTGGGAGTACAGGTAGCTGTATAAATTGTAGTTAACATCTCTTGGTGTTGGTGCCACTCTTATGGCAGGAATTCCTAGATGGTGGTTTATTATTGCTTTATACATACACAGCACAGAAATGGTGATGGCAGCGTAGAGATTCAGAATACTGATTTTTCTTCATGAAAGTGGAAGCTTTTGCCCAGCAGTGCGTTTGGTAGTATTGTCATCTCCAGAAGTGCTACGGAGTCCTTGGATCTTAGGAAAACACAGTCCTGTCACATTAAAAAAAAAAAAAAAAAAAAAGATGAAAAAGGGAAATGTGTAGGAGTCACTTAAAACTGAAAATACTTATCAACATGCAACTCTGTAGCAGAGTCAAGTGTTAGTGTTTGCTGAAAATAGAGTAGACCATCATGACCAGAAGCCTCTGGTAGTTTTTGCTTTCTGTTTCTTCTTAGAAGGAACTTGGAAAGGTTGGGCATATTTTCATGGTCAAGAGCGAATAGATTGGCAAAATCTAGACTTGGGGTAGATCATGATGATTTAATGACTCCAAGATAGTTCACTGATAGCTAATCCCTGGGTTTCCTCTGTTAAAAAACCAGGTATGCTGTATACCATATTTCCTTTGGGGATGAAGGATTATATTCCTTGGTGCCATGAGAAGCAAGAGTATCCTTGGATGGTAGAGAGGTTTGGGTGATGCCAAATCTGATTCTTCCAAAACAAATGCTTATTCTCAAACATGTAAAATTACAGTAGGAATTTTCAGAATTATGTGCTCCTAAAGACCTACTTTTTTTGGAAGTGGTATGGTTATTCTAGTAGTAAACTTGAAAAATGGTAAATAGGCCTTGGTAAAAGAGCTATTTTTAACCAGGTGGGCTACAGTAAAGAAAATATTCTAATTGTGAGACGTAAATAAACCTTTTGATTTTAATCAGAATGTGTGCTTTTTTATCTTATCAGTTTTACTGAATATTCCCAGTATAGCTTATCAGGTTTGCAAGGAAATGCAGCCCGACTCAGCAGCTACGTTTATCAGCCTTACATTTCTAGATATTCCCAAGTACAGATTTTCTATATTGGCACTGCAGTGCTGCCTGTTAATTTATCAAAATAAAGCTATGGCTTAGTGCATGAATAGTCAAAACCATTTATATTAATTCTTCTGAACATTATTTTTTTAGCATTAACATTTGCATGGATTTAGCAGGGTGTTAAGTTGCTAGAAACTTGATGTGTCTGGTAGGTATTGGCCAAGGAAGGTGGTGTGTTGTTCAGAAGTCATTGCACACTGGCTTGTTGGAATAGTTCACACAGGTAATTTGTCTTCAAAATTGCTTCTGTAATGTTGAAGAATAAGGATTTAAATTGGCATGATGCTGACATTTGGCACTAAGGTTGCATATTATTTGTCCCCTTCAATGGTATTATGCAAATACTGAAAATTAAGTACCTGCTAAACTGTTTTGCTGAATTTGTGTACAAGAATTAATGACGAGATAATAAAGGCATGTTAGAAAGCACTAGGTAACATACAAAGCTCAAACTTGCATTTGGCTTGTATTAAGACTGGGAATCAGTGTTCTGATCATAAAAACAATATTCTCTGAACTGATAGGAAGTAAAGTATTTCATAGTGGTTTTGGAATAGGTTTTAGATGACATTCATGCATTACTATTTACCTAAATGATCACTAAGAGGAAGTGGTGCTGGGTTTTCTGTTGTTTTCTGTTGTCAGTATTTTGTTCTTTTTGATGCTGTATCTGATTCTTACCACCTTCTTCATATTCCACTTCATTAAAAAAAACCCATTAATTTTATATACTTTACCCATGATCTTTGGCATCTCAATGAATCAAAACCAGTGGTTTCATTACATGCTTATTGAATATACAGTAGTAGAGCAACCGAGCTGACAGTCTTTAGATCCCTATGAAAGGACTTTGAAATTATACTTGCAGAGAAATGTATGTCTCCTTTTTATTTCTTGTGCTGGGACATCTCCTAATGATTTCAGGCTTTCAGTCTCTTTATAGTGCATGTTGTGTTATTAAATATTTAAGAATTATATGGTTGTGATGAATACTATTTCAGAGTAGCAGAATTTTGTTCATTGCAGAGAAGTTTTCAGGTCGTATTTGGCTTTAAAACATTCAATTTGAGAAGGAGATGGGGGAAGGACAGAAGGGAGCTTGCCTAAATCTGAGGTTTATAAATCTCTTGATTAGGCAGATGTTTTACTGAGGGAAGCATGTAGTCTTGTTTAAACTATGATTAGGTTCATGTATTTATGGAAAAAACAAAATACAGAGAAGCATATCTCGTAGTCTACACAACATTTCAGTAGAAAATCTTACCTCCCTGGACTGCAGTCTCCATCACTATGCAAGCTTTCATAGCAGTTGTAGTTAAATTATCATGAAACTATACTGATGTTACTGGGTTGTGGAATGTTGATTGTCAAACTATTGTGCTTGTTTGTGTGTTGCTGGATGCAAATTATCAACTGATATTTTTGGGTCAGTTACTACAGACTTGTGTAAGAGTAGGCATTTGCCTGTTAAAAACCCTGACTTATTATTTATAGTTCTTAAATATTCATGTTGCTTATATAATAAATTATAATAAAATTATTTATCGTAAGTTGTCCTACCACGTACTGGAGTGGAAGAGGAAGGTTGTTCTTGGCAGTTTAACTGTAGCACTTAAAGGGTTTAGCGTGGGGTGGTACCTACTGGTCTGTAGGATGTAGTCTCTTGTCTGCAAGTTTGTAATAAAAATCAAGATTAGTCTTTGCAGTTGTTGTATAAGAGGATGCTGGGTGCGGGATTTTAAACAGATTTAGTGGTGTTTGGCTGTTCATGCAGCACAGTGCAAAGAATCTTACCGTGGTTTTTATTGTTTCTTATTTTGAACTGAAGTTACGCTAGACTAAGTGGTGCATTTTAGTATAGATACTTTTGTGGGAGTATTCAAACAAATGAAAAGAGCTTTCTTAGGAAAACAAGTGTTTTTAAAGGATTTGTGTGCCTAAAGATGCAGACAAGTGCTTTAAAACTTTAAAAGGAAATACCAAAGTAGGAAGAGGTTTTATTCTGTGTTTGGCATCTGTATTTTTCTAGTGTAATGTTAGTTTTTCAGCTTGTTGTGGTTTAACTTCAGCTAGCCAAATACCATGAATCCGCTCTCACAAATCCCCCCTCTCCTCCTCCAGCGGAGGCAAATGATCAGAGGAAAAAGAAATAAGGAAGCTCGTTAAATTGAGATAAGGACTATTTACTAATAAAATCTAAATTAATATATACTACTACTGCTACTAAGTAATTAAAGTAATAGAAAATAAAACATATGATGCAATATGATACAATTATGATACAGTTGCTTACCACCCACTGACCAATGCCAACCAGGTGCTGAGTTAGAGCCCTTTAGTACCAGCCATAGATGTGCAATTGCTTCCCTAAGTTGAAGAGGTTCTTTTAAACCTGTTTGTGGTCTGAAGTGGTAAAAAGAAAAAAGCAATTTTAACTAATAATCAATAATCAACTAAGAATGCTTTACATGTCTGCACACGGGGGTGCGCTCCCTTGGCAACCTTTCTGATAAGCTGAAGAAATTAAACTGCTCATTAGGAGGAGATGAGGATACCAGATATACTGGTGCTTGTTTTCTGCCACAGTTAAAATCAACTGTGAGCAATGGAGGGAGGAAAAAAACCCAAATTGTCTGGCAGAGGAATGTGATTGTTACCATAATCAAAAAGGATTGGCTGGCCTACAACAAATTCAGATAATGAGGCAGTGACACAGAAACGGTGGATTGATGTTCGGAAAAACTGTCTTGTTCATGATCCCACCCTAACATGTGTTAGATCTCAGCAGTGCTTATTTCCAAATGATTTATAAACTCAGTTCTGTTGCTTATTGTCTCAGAGGCTAAGTCAAATGTTACGGTATTTGCTCTTAATGATCTGAGTGTGCATAAGGTGACCAGTCTTTAGAAACACATTTGGCTCCCCTTGCTGCTCACAGGTATTACAAGGGTAGTGGTGGTTCTACAGGGCAACAGCCCATTCATAAATTTCACTTGTGCACTGTGCATAGTTACAAGTTCATGTAGTTAACAATATTTACTTCATACTTTGTTTTTGGCTCTTCTAAATGGTTTGTTAAACTGGATGTTTCCCTGTAAATGCTAAGACGTTAAGCTTTTTAAAACCAACTAAGCTATACGTAAGTGGAATTAGCGCTGTTAAGATTAAAGCATGTTATTTGACAAAGTTATATTGTCCTGCTGCAACCCTCAAGTAAAGTTTAGTCTTGGGTAGATACTGAATTTGTGAGGATCTCTCTTCTACTCACAGTGTTTTTTCTCTAAAGTACCAAAGCCAAACTTCAGCATCTTTAAAGTGTCTTTAGTTAGTTGTATTTTAGTCTGATGCTCTGTTTTCCAGCTTGGGCAGAACCCTCTTGTCATTGTCTAAATTCAAACAGGGCTTTCGGCTCTCCATGTTAATTCTCCTCACTTCCTCAGGCGTAAGTAGTACTTGCAGTAAGCTGTTTTAGAGCTTGCATGAAGTATAAGGTTTCTGTCTTTGTTTTTCCAAGTGTTACAAGCAATAGTCAGCTTTGGTGGCTCATGAGTGGTTTATAGCTCTTCTTGTAACAACTGTCCTTCCAGAAAAGGAGGTATTGTCAGCTACTTTCAACCAAGGCCAATCTGGGTTAGTTCTGAGAGCTCCTGTTCTTTGTAACTAGACATTTTTACTAGTCAGCACTGATTTATGCTCCAAATCTTGATTAATTTTTAGTTTTCCCCTTTTACTATCTCTGAAGATCTGAGATAATCAGCATAACTGGGAAGCTTTAAGTAGCCTACTGTATGTTGGGTGAACACGGACGTAACTACTGGCCACTCCTATGAAAAGTAATTCTAAAAGTGTTTGTGTAACATGGGTTTTTTCTTCCTCTTGGGTTTCAGCTCGACAAACTTGCAGACTGGCAGGAAGGTGTTTTTTTCTTTTTTTTTCTAGAGCTAAATTGTGTAGCCTTGGCTGGTTACTGAGGGAGTAGAACTTCAGAGGAATTCTTCCTGATTCTGAGACTCTTTAGGGTTGTTGGCCCTTTAAAAAATGTTTAAGGATGCTTATGTTTTGGTAAAATGTATTATTTTTTTTTCCTTCAGTAGTTTTGTCATCTTGGTGTTGCTACATGGAAACTTAGACAGGCTAACGTTGTGCAAATCTGATTAAAATTATCTGTGCTGTTTCAAAGGTCAGGCGTACTCACTGAATTTGCTTTCAAATTATTTTGTTTATTCTGTGTGTGTATGCATCTTGAGCTCTATAAAGGTCAGGAGAGGAGATTCATTTTGGAATTTAAAGAAGTTAGGTTTTACTGCTGTTAGCCCTTGTTACTTTAATTTGAACTCATGAAAATTATCTTTGTTTTTTTGCTATCAGTTTTCTTTCTTTGGTGAAGCTCATTTGTATCTATGAGGTCCATTTGAAAATAAAACAGTAACAGTAATGCATTTTATTTTTTCATATTTTGTGTGATCTTAAAAAATTAAGGACTGTTGGCACAGATGAAACAATCTTATTTGGGTTTTGATTTCTTGCCTTGTTTAATTCATGTGGTAGAGTAACATTTTCCTAGCTAAAATAACATATTGGAAGGATACACAGTACTTAACTGTCTCTTGCCTCAGATAGTTTAATAAAATAGGGATGGTGCTGCAATCCCTCAGAATTTTTAACAGTCCTGCTTATAATCTTCAGGTTGAATATACAACCGCAAAAGGATTCACATGCAAATGCTAAAGGCACTGTAAGGTACCTATATTTTTTTCTAAAAAAGGCTGTTAAGGAAGTTCCCCTATATTTTAGTTCTGTCTCTAGAATTGTAGAAATAACTTTCTTTTTAAATGGTTAAATAGCAATAAAGAGATATTAGTAATAATAATATTGCTTTTTCACTTAAACATGACTGCCTGTTTCAAAGTTTACATTCACTTGGAAAGTGTGTAGAGCTGTTCTAAGAACATAATAACAAAAATTAACAAAACTCTATGTTTTAGTGCACATTACAGAAAGCTTGGACATATCTTGCAATTACACAAAAGATTAGAAAATTGTTCCAAGTCTCTCTTTATGGGTAAAAGAATATAAATCTCATGTAGAAAGTTGCGGCTTTCAGTAGTAACACATGTTGCCCAAAGTAGAGCATTACTCTTCCTTGCCCAAGATGAGTTTAGTATATACTTAATCTGCAGTGGCTTCAGTTGGGGTGGGCATAACCAAGCTTGGATATTCGTAGCAACACAGTGGATGGGCGCTTCCAACTTCGGCCGTGTGTGTACTGCAGGAATGTTGTGCATTATGGGGACACGGGTGTTGGGACACTTGTATTGCAACTTCCTGTGGGTATGTGCTGCAAACAGGGGAAGCTAAAAATGAAAACAACTAATGCTTTAAAGAAAACAAAGAATACAAGTAACTAGCTGTGCATGGTGTGTTTGCACCAGTGATGCGAAATTGCAGTGGCTGGTGTTGTCTTCTGGCACCAACACTGGTTTTGTGACTGTAAATTCTTAAAACTGGAAAGGTGTGGCTGTATTATTTCTTTTTTTTTTTTTGCTTCAGAGTTGTTCCATCATAGACATAAATAATTTATGTAAAATATGGAATTAAATGATGATAACTATGAGTATTATTCATTCTGTTCCTATATATTATGTGTTTATGCTGTTACCCATTTACAGTTCTCTGCTCATAATTCACTGAATTAGTTATACATTTGTTGAGTTCCACTTGGCTTTGGAGTATGGAGACTATGTCCTCAGGAAGCTTGAAAAAGCTGGAGAATACAAAGAATAAAATATTGTTGGTGTTGGTGAAAAACATAAATCGGAAGAAAAAATAGGAAGACATTTAAATAGTCTCCCATAAATGCATAAGATTCTCATTAGTCCAACATCAGAAGACTCCTGAATATTAATGAATGAGATCAAAGACCCTTAGAAATCAAAGCAAATAAAAAAACTATTATTTTAAAGAATGATATAACTTTTTAACTGCACAAAAATACAAATATTCTTAAGAGCTCGATGAGAAGGCTTTTTTGAACATATTTTTTTTGCGAATTTTTCTCTTCAACTAGAAAGGCAAGTATGTAAACAAAACCAAAATGTATGCATCAAACACATACAATGTTTCAAAATATCAAGGAATTCAGCTGTGGAATCTAATAGGTGTGGAATTTGAGCTTGGCCAGCGTCTATGGTTTGAGCTTGACTCAGACTGCCAACACAAATTGGTGAAATACTGAGCCGAAACAACTTTTGAATGTCAGACTTGGCTGTTTCCTACATTTCTAGTGCTTTAGGTCAAAAGTTACCTGTGCTGAAACATAGACTTAGTGTAATTCAGTTAAAGAAAATAGTTTTGTATGTCATTTAATAAAGATTCTGATGATTGAATGTCAGAGCAAGATCAGAGCTATCTTCCTCTCAATACCTGCTTTCCCAAATGTTACTTAGGTCCACCATGTAGCGTGATGTGTATTCCAGAGTTACTCTAACATTGAACTGTGCACACCAGTGGTGTGGCATGGAGTATTTCTTCATCACAACATAATGCAAGTGCATCTTCCAAGCTTTAGGGAAGTAATTGGAATAGATAATTCATTATTACTTTTCAGTTCTCTTTAAATGTATACTATCATTCAATTAACAATTCTTTTATTCCACTGAAATAAACCAAAATTCTGTATGAGGTGATTATGTAAACAAATGAATAGGTCCAGGCATGAGTTAAGATATTTTTATTTCTGCAATTAAAAAGCTTATATTTCAGTATGATCATTCTGCTTTAAAATTTTGTGATGATTTTAATCCATTTAATCCAAAAGGTGGTAATGGAAATATTACTCCAAAGGCACAGTCTCTGTGGTGCAGCACAGGAAAGTGTTCTGGTGGTATAGTGCCCAATCCCCACGGGCAATAGCGGCATTATTTGACGGTTTGTGATTCCTACACACTTTAATGGCAAGGTAGGGCTCACGAGAGGATTCTTCAAATACTGTCACAGTAGCAGTTTCATTTTGAACCTAGATATAAAGCTAATGGTATCTAACAGCTTTTAGTGTCACTGAATCAAATTCCTCAAGTAGAAAGAAGGGTTGACATTCTGTTTTAAAGTGACCGTATGTTTGACCCAGTTTGGCAATCATGGTGTCATCACAATTGCATCTTGCTGCTGTAGACTCTTGGAGGCTGACAAGCGGAACAAGTTGCTTTAGCTCACATAGCTCATCTGTCACACTGAGCAGCTTGCAGATTTCTATTACCTGGATGAAATGTGGAGAGAGTACTTCTCCTTGCTCTCCCTATCAGCACAGCCTGCACCCTCCTCACACCCCCAGTAACGGTGAAATGCAATGTTGGGAAAATAGAGACTAAAAAAAATATTTCCAGGGATGCAAATGTAAGCCATACTTAATAACGAAGAGGTTTGTGGGTTTAAAAATAAAAAATTGCTTAGGAACTAGATGGAGGGCTTTGGATTGCATGGAGAGTAATTTCCAAAGAAGGCTTGCAATGACGTAGTCTGAAAACAAAGATGGAAAGCTTTTATTTGTATATTTAAAGTTCTGTGCGAAAAACAGTTCTGTAGTTCAGTAGGGCAGTGACAATCATCTCAGTTTTTGTTGTGAGCACTTCCTTAGCATTTACATTGTTCAAACTTTTATGGAGATTTTATTATATTTTCCCAAAAGAGTGCACCTAGAATTTTGTACGCTAGGAAAATCATACCGTAATCTCAACCCAGGGCTCTCCTAAGTTCCATGATGAGAGCAAAGTTAGGGCACTGGGTTTGTGCGGTTGGGTCTTTGAAGTTCATGTGTGGCTGGCTTGACTGCATTACTCTTACAGTCACCAGGTTTTACTTCTCATTTTGAGAGTATGAGCAAAAGAAGTACAAAACGTTATGCTTAGTAAACACCAGTTAGAGCTTTTCCCCCATGTCAAACGTAGGTAGAATTTTTTCCAGCCCTTAAAGGTATGTCAAGTTTTTAAAATGCTTTTACTAGAGTAAAATTTCCAAGCATAGTAACTGTCAAATTGTTTTATCCAACTTAGAATAATCAGTAGTAACACTCCATTTGGGGTTATTGAATTAGCCGTTATAGGAACCACACCAAGTACGTAACACTTCAATTTGTGTTCACCTGCATTTGGTTATTAAGTTTTGATGGAGATTCCATGTAACCTAATGTTTCGATTTCCAATAGTGCAGCATTTAACTGTTATCTGAGTAAAAACTGAGAAATAATCATTTCATTGATCCTTGTTTTTATCTTTTGTAGCTACTTAATATATTTCTAAAAATGTGTGTTGGTTCCAAATTAGATTTCTAGTCCTTTTCTCAAAGTACTGACTGATGTTTTTGCTTTTTCTTTTTTCCTCTGTGAACACTGAAGGTAAATATATATATGACTTCAGATATTACTAATAAATATGTATATTTTTGAACTACTTTACTGCTCTTAAATATAAAAACAGTAGTAGTAACAGTTGATGAAGTTAAATCTATAAGGAAAACGATTATGGGTTGATTTTTAGAATGCATTGAACTGAGGTGTGATAGTTAAGACTTGAAATACATAATCATTACAGGTATGACAGTAATGAGGTGATTCACACATAATCACAATTTATTTTTTTTTTTTAATAATAAGTCTTTCTGCTTTGGTGTATAGCTTTCTCATGCATTAGGGCAACATTCTTCCTAAGGCATACAAAAATATATAGTTCCTCACTTGCCCTCAGCTTTGATAACTGCAATGAGAATGTGCACATTCAGAGAGTAAGCAGCAAGATTGTGACTTCCTGAAGAAAATGTGTGTAATTCATGTCAGCTTGCATCCAGGAAGATGTACACCTGACTGATACTTTAAAATAATGCATATTGGCATGGAAGTTTTCTTTTGCTGTTTAGGGATTTAATTGTCTGAATCAGCTGCCTTGGGAAGACAGCTCTTTGGAGTACTGCAGCTACTGGATGTAATGTTTACAGACACAGGATATAATTTGTATTTCGTTATGGTGGTTGTGCAATTGTCTTATGACCTTTTCATTTAAAAGATTATGCTGATTATGCTTTACCTATTGCTTCCATAAACACACAGCACCTTAATGATGTCTGCATTGTGCATGTCTTAAGTGCCTGTACGTGAATAAAACTTTGTCTTTCTCTATCGTGGCAGTAACGGGCTACTTTGCTGGTGGGTTTAAAAGGGTATTTAAGAACTAGACAAGTGTTAGAACTGACGATCATTTGAGGATGGTACTGAGGCATCTGTGGAGAACAGCTATTAAAAGTAGACAGATTAAATCTTTCTTTAGCTAGTAATAACCACGATCTGTGGTTTTATTGTTTTTATTGTGGCAGTCCACAAGCAAAATGATCCATTCGTGGCACAGGTCAGAAATATCCTCTGGCATTTGAGAATGAGATAGATTGCACAGCCTTTGAATAAACTTTTTTTCAAAGTGATGCTGTACAGAACGATTCAAAAGGAATACACCAGCTGATAATTTCAGTGACGAAATTATGAGCTGAACCCCCGTGAACTAATCAAAACCAGAACGATGGGATGTATGGCATGTATGAATTAAGAAGATTTTTTTAATCTGTGGGTTTTACAGCTTCAGTGGAATATAAGGGGGCATTCTGTTGTGGCAGATGGATATGTGGTGAATTGCACGAGGTCTGAGAAAATGAGGGTTGCGTTTATCATGCCTGGAGGGGAATGTCAAAGTGTGTGTCTGCCTATAACCCTATTGGTGGTGAAATGATTACAGTATGCCTCTGGGAGATACCAATCAATATGACTGTTGTAAAGCTCACCAGCAGCTGATGTCAAAATATCATCTTTGTACCCAAGACCTGCATGGAAAAAGTTTTGAAGTAAGCCTCATAAAAATAAAATGGGACATAATGTTCTAGGTTAGAAAAATTAGATAAAGAGATTCAGCTGAATTTTGGTCACTGACATTGTGTTGACAAACATTGCCTTACATCCTTTGTTGTTACAGTCACAGGTCCAAGTGCATAGGTGAAAGAGAAATGCTGACAGGACGACTTCTCTAGCCACCTGGCTTCCCTACCACACAGAAATGCTGAGTGATAGAGGGGAAAATGTAAAGGAGGTTGGTGTGCTGAGGGTGGCCAAATCTGAGAATGACTGCTGCCTTCTGCTTTGTTCACAGCAGTTAAGTTTTTCTAGTGTAGTTAAGTTTGCAAAGATTAATGGTAGTGTATTTAAAAATAAATGCACTGGTATTGCCTCTGGTCCCCAGCTGAATAGTGCCAGGAGGGGAAAAAAATAATTACAAGTGGCCTTTTTAATGGTTCTTCTGAATTTGCGGGAGGCTTGCTTATGTGGTAGTATGCATCAAGCATTTCTCCAGAAGGCAGGAAATTAAGATGCATAATACTGCCTAGCTGTGGATTTTCCTCTGTGTATTAAGTGGATAAATGCCTAAAATTTAGGTAGCTGAGCATAATAGTTGTCTGTGTTTGAAGTATCCCAGTAATTTCAGTCTTTGGTTTGAAGATAACTCAGTATTTTGTACTTACTTATAAATGTGTATCTTAATTGGTCTTTGATTAATAGTTAAAGTAGAAATAGTTTTTTGTTAAAAAGAGATTGGGTAATACATCAGGCACCCTGATAGAAACCCATTTTCATAAATTTAAGGGTTTTTTTTGGTCAGAATCAAATATCCCATAAACTCAAAATTGTGTTTAACAATTTCTTTTCATTGAGAGATTTTCTGTTGTCAGTTTCGGAAAAGTTGAACTGTGATAATTAAAGCAGCCTGCACAGCATGAAAGGGGGATTTAGAAATTCAAGGTAGTCACATTAGGCAGTGAAATTTGGATTGATACGGATTTGTGGTGCCATAAATCACTGTGATGAACTGCTTAAACACTTGCTAAACAACACATTGGTGTAATAAAGAAATGAATGGATGCTCTGCTGTGGTATGAGTGTGGGAGTTTTTTTAACTATGTTTGCTTTTTAAGACATGGTAAATTTATTTTTAATATTTATATGCTAAGGCAAGTTATGTATAGGTAGATGAATTCAAAAACAAAGATTCGAACAAATATTTGCAGTGAATAGAAGTGTTTTCAAAGGAAAACTTTTAAGAGAGGGAAGAAAGTGTACTTACATATGTGGCAGTGACTCTTTGTACATTTACAGCTGTTGTACCTGGTTAATCTGTTTAACTACAGTTATCATAGTACCCGTGGTGTTGCATGCCAGAGGTGAGTTGTGAACCAAACAGCGTTATATTTATCTTTAATTTAGGTAGTTTTGCCTTCCATTTCTTACACACCGACCCAGTTCCCCTGTTTGTTTGGGTACAGTGTGAAAATGTATGTTCGGCTGCTTTAAGTCCTCATCCTTTAGGTGGCACATCTGCATAGCTGCTGTCAGGTGCTGTTACCTGTTTTAATTGTCAGACTTGCTTTTTCCTTGGAGGAAAAGCTGGCAAGAGGAAAAATGTCTGAGGAGGTGGTGATTAATTCCATTCTAATATGAGCAGATTTCATAGATGTTATAGTCCATGCCGATACAGGCTCTTCACTGTGAGCTGGTGAATATGAGTTCGCCCCATCCTGAAGCTGCTGTCTCACCCCTTAAGGCCTGAGCTGAGCTCAAGCTACTATGATTTGCTTCTTACCATAAACTACTGATCTGGGTTTGATGTCAAATGAAGAGAATCATGCAGCTTTTCTTTGGATTGAAAAGGCAGTCTAAATAGGTCTTTATGTTAGTAGGATGTCAAGCAAACTGACTGGGTAAGCAGAAAACGGTGATGAAGAAATCTCGATTGTAGATTCTTGCGCCTGGCAGTGATGGAATCATAGGTGTTGATCTGTGTCTCAGTGGGAGTCTGATTGCTTTACTCTTGAGGCCTGAGAAGGCTGTGTGAACTGGATCGGTTTGTCTTTTTTGTGAGAACATGTGGCTTAAATTCCTGATTCTCTGAGCATGTCTGTCTTGCTCTATTCAGAGATACAACAGTTCCTTTTCCTGTTGGAGGACAGTGGCCTTTCTCTTTATATGATGTGTATGTTTCTGTGCATGTGAATCAGTAGTTTCAAATAACTGGTGAGAGACACTGCAAAAGCAGAAATGTTTTCAGACAACCAGAACTATGGAAAATCTGTATATCTGATCCAAGAAAGGAATTGATCATGTAGGCAGAATGAGAGGAGTAGACTTGACAGCATGTAGTCTTCTACCAGTTGTGATTCTGAATTCTGGAAGAGAACTGGCATCCTGAGACAGCCAGGCCTAGGAATTTCAGGAACGTGTTCTGCTGTGTAAATGTCTGTGGCATGGAAATTGCTGAAGACCTGCTCAGTCCAAGCTTTTAAACCTAGAGATAACACATATTTCCGTTTGAATAGACTACTGCAGTACCAGCGGAGTAAGAATGGAATGGTGCATGCCATTGCACCACTACGCAAATTACAGGTGGCTATTTCTTGGGGGGTTCTTCCAGGGAAACTCAATGACTGGACTGGACTGTCAGTGAAAATGAGTGATGTGAGCAAGTGGAGCATAGACCCAACTTAAGCGGGGGGCTGGCTGGGGGCAAGTTTACCTATTGGCTTGGAATATTACAATAAATAGCTGTAGCTTGGCTAGAAAGACTGAGGAAAGTGAAGGGGAAGAACAATAATACTATGTCAAAATGGTGTCAGGTGTTTGAGATACCGGCTATCCAGAAACAATTAATTTTGAATACTGAATTATCAGTGCTCTTACAGGGAAAAGTGCAAGAAACAAGGTTAGTTAGGACTATGGGACACCAAAATGTATTCCAATATAAGATGTTGATGTACGTAGAATGTATGAAAGGTGGGACTTGCTATCATGTCACTAAGAATGATTTCTATGTACTGGTGGTCTTAAAATAGTCTCAAATTTTCTAGTAGTTGAAGGAAAGAATCAGGGAAGGGCAAAAAAGGAGGAGGAAGGTAATTAAACTAGAAAAAAGAATAAAAATATCTTAATCACTAGCACATCACTATCAGGAAATAATGCTTATTAGGTTGAAAGACAAAAATGTTCAGGAAGAATAGTCCATGCAAAGCAGCAGAGTCTGTATTCACATTGTTTTCCTTGTATTGAAGTGGATCTAAATTTGGTCAAGTATCTTTGTCATTGAAAGGCAGTAAAAGTTTCCCCACTAATTGTTCCTAATGTGTTTCTGTTAATTTATTGTGGACTTCAGAGCTGCCAAGACTAATAATGGCTCAAATTCCACAAATGAATGGGAGCAATCCTACCTTGAAATAAATGTGTCCAGTTCCTAGTAGTCGTGTGCTCTCTGAATGCGTTTGTATGGCACCAGGTTAATTTAGAAATAGCTTACACAGTGAAAGCAGAGAGGCCCTGTTTTCAAAGCTACCTCCTTGGTAGAAGTTGTTTGTGAGATGATTGATTTTACTGTTTTTCTGGGTCAGTTGTTTATGGAAGGCATCACTGGCTTGTATACGTACTTCGAAAATACGATTTCATTGACCAAAATAGATTTAAGTTTTGAAATAAATGATCTGAATTTGGTAGTAGCTGACTTGGAAATTGACTCTGTCCCATAGCAATCGGCATGGTAGAATCAGAATGTATGGTTAATGTGCCTTTTTTAAAGAGGGAATATTTGTAGTAATAGAATGCTAATTATGTTACTGATGCGCCAGAAGAACTGAAAGGTGATTGCTTGAATTAAGGTGACATTGTGTGTGAGTGATAGAATTTAGGTTCCCTCTTACCAAGCACAATTGGTAAGCCCTTAGAATCTGCAAATAAATACTTGTGCTTTAAGGTCAGTCCAGACCTCATGGATTGCTTTTGCTCTCCCTGATAAAAGCAGATGCAAGCATGCCAAATTGCTTTGCTCCAGCTTAACCCTAGCACTGTTTGAATTCATAAATGCTACAAAAGGAATGCTTATAAACGCGTATAACAGTGAAGTGGAAAAATGTCATGCCTACCTAATCTATTTCCTGGGAAGGGGAGAAAATCTTTTTATTCTTTTACTGAGACTTGGGGAATAAAATCTGAGGACTGGATGCTATGCTCATAATGAAGAATTGTCTTATGTTTTAAGTGGATATAAACCCAATGTTTTCTGTTGCCTTTTTGGTGTATTGTCTCTGAAATGAGACAGTAAAGGAACTTTTTTACTGTGTTGAATTTGATCAGTGTGCTGTATTTAGATTATTTCTTTTTTTGTACTTGTTTATGAAATAGCTATTAAACAGCTGTTTTTCTGAAGCTCTTAGTTTAAAGTGTTCAAATGGTAGTACATCATTTAGTAGATGAAACAAAGCAGTGCTGCATGAAGGCTTGATAGGGTAACTAGTCTACAGCAGTATTAGAAGTGGCATCAATGGGAACTTTGCTGTGAATTGATAACATATGCCTAGTTTGAAATAACTCAGAAGAACACGCTCCTAAATACAGTGCTTGAGGGAAAAGTAGGTTTTCACACAGTAAACCAGCGTCCTTTGAAAACTAGTGGAAGGAGAAAAAAATGAGAAGGGGGTGGGAAGGAATACATGCCACGTTTCCATTGTCAAATTTTTGTCAGAGCTTTATGGCTCAAAACAAAGATACTTGCAGCAGCCACTTTGGCAGAGCTCCGCAGTACAGTAAGTTAAATCATTGAATCATTGTAAGAACTCTTGTCTGTTTGTAGTGGGTATTGTTTCAGACCTCAGTAAGCTGAACTGTTGAGAAAGGAAGTAGTGAAGTAGTAGTGGGTGATGTGTTGATACTGCATCTTTTTGCATGCGTAGTTGAATAGCTGAATGGAGTAATCTTTCCTATTGTTACTTTCTGTAACGGTTTTCATATATCACTTTGTCTTAAATACTTCCTACATAGCCAGGGTGATATTGCAGTCATCTGGTAACTTTTAATTCCTTGCTCACAAACAAGGACTGGTGAGTTGAGTTGATTCCTCAGTTTTTTAGGTAGTATGGAAAAATGTGACTCATAAGTCAAGATGTGCCATGCTTGTGGTCAAGGACAAGAGCTATGTTAGGCTGTATGTAATATTTTCACAAGTATTTCCTTTATATTTTGCCTACAGTATAGGGATTTTAAATGCATAGTGTGAATCCAAAAAACGCAGGTGTTTCCATGAGAGACAGTGGCTTTTGTCACTTCGTATGGAAGAGTTCTTTCTTATTTCTGAACTTTGGTACAGAAGCAGTGCTTGGAAGGGTTTTCTGGTTTCTCAACTCATCTCTGTCAGTGTATTTACTACATGAGCTCAGCAGGCATTGTCCTTCAAATTTCTCATAATTATGCTTTTTAGACCTTTCAGACTGTGCACTGCTTTGGTTTCTAACTTTAAAGGTTTTCGACATACTAGCTGACAAATTTATGTTAGAATTCATTGTCCTGAAGGTGTTTCAGTGGTGTTGTAAATTACTACCTGTAGTCAGGTTGATTAATCTACAAACAGAAATAAAGTAATAATACGTTCCTCAAGTTTAAAGTGAGGACAACAGATATCTTTTATCTTATTGAAGAGGCTTACTTTATTTCATCATAAATGTGATATAAAAGGACTTAGATGTCAAATTGAAATTCTGTGTCTGACTGGTGTTGCATCCTTCTCTTTGGGAAGATGCTGCTTAAAATTGAGTGCATCTTATTGTAGTTCCAAGCCTGAAATAGGGCAGGTAATTCTTAAAATAATTTTCCAAATGTTGTAAGTTCTTATGAAATAAAACCAAAATCATTTTAGGTTAGGGTTAGGGTAGGGTTAGGGTTAGTTCTTATGAAATAAAACCAAAATCATTTTAGTAGACAGTCTGTCAGCCCAATGAGGTATCGACAGCATCGTATAGGATGCAGACGGCAGAGGAAAATCTGGTATTTCACTGCTAGCATGCATTTTTCATTTTCTTTCTGATGACAAGCTGGATTGCTAGATTTTCACAAAACATAGCGTGGGGCTACTTAATTAGATTGCTTTAAAGCCCGTTGGGTATGCTGATATACTTCTTTAATCCTTTTGCCCTGGGTTTTTTTTGTCAAAGGCTAACTTCTAGGTCCTTGGGGGGAAAAAGCTTGTTCACTGGGCTAAATGGGAAAACTGCGTTGTGCTTGATGTTCTTGGTGAAGTATGATGTGCAACAGAATTCTCTCTATACTGTGTCTCTTGAAGCCATAGCTTCTGTGCAGAAATGGTAAAAGGATGTTCAGATTACAGTTAAAGGGATTCACTTAATCATAGTTGGTGAGAGATTAAACTTTAATCATTCAAATAAAGCTTTTGGCCTAACTTTTTAACACTAGGAGATCAGTAACCAAAAGAAGTTGGTGTAAGTATGTGTTGCTGACACTGCAAAACAGTATGCTTTTTGTGCTGTCATATTGACTCTGGTAAAGGAACAGTTTGTAGTTAGTAAGATAGTTGAAGAAATCACATAGTAGGAGGGCTGTTATTAGATGCCTTAAAAGTGTTGGCAGAGGGAATCTGCTCTCCAAAGCAGGTCATCTGCGGAAGATGTATTAGCAACTTAAAGAGAACTTCTGGAACATACCCATGTGTAGGTATTTGCTTGGTAGGGGTCAGGTGAGTCAAAACTGAAAAAGCATAATCTATAGAAACTCTGTCCACTGGAGCATTCAGGCTGCAGAAAACCATGTTCTGAATTTCTCACAGCAAGCTACCATGCAGGTATGGGGTGTTTACTTTTATCAGACCTCTAATAAAAGCTTTTCCTAGGTTTTGTAGAATAAGTAGCACATGCTCGGGATGTGAAAAATGAGATGTTGTTTTGCTTCGGAATGCAACAATTCAGTGCACCCTTGGGTTTTTTCATGACAATGCTTTTTAGCGTTTTGGTAGGCACAAACAGGTAGAAGGAGAAGAGGCAGATAACTTCATCTGCAGCATTGAGATGAACTGGAGTTAATAATGTATTACTGTATATCAAAAACTTTTTTGAGGAAGTTTTCAGAAGATATTTGATGAGTTCAGGGAAGAGTTGGTGGTATCATTAAAGTTGGCAACTTCTGTAACCAGCTTTTTGGTGTTATAGCTCAAGGGAAAGTCAATAAACTCTGATTTCCAGCATTAATGTAATTATTTTGATTTTTTTTCTTTTTTTCTTTTCTGGCTCCTTCTGCAGAAGGCTGCAGAAATATAATATCAGATGGCCAAAAGCAATTCAGAAAGTCAGTGTCCCATAGGATGACGTACAAATGTGGGAAGACTGGGGGTGGAATAAATCATTTTCTCTGATCTTGTTAGGGATGAAATTATTATAGAGAAGCAAATGTAATTTGCTGAATAATCTGTGAGGAAGGGAAGTATGAAGCTTCTCTGATTACCAAAGGTACTCTTTTGAAAGTGTTTTTCTCTTCTCACAGTGTTTTTCTTACACAGTATACAGGGGTGTTCGCATTGCTCTTGTTTTGGTAGATGTAATATACTACTTTGTCAGCTGCCACTCTTGTGTTTTGGTTTATTTGTGGTAAGATGACATCCATCTTCATGTTCCCCTGACCATGGGCTAGTGAGAAATTACTTTGAATGCTTTGGTAAGAAAATGTACATTGTCTTCATGATTATTTGATTGTCCTGATATTAATATGTTCAACTTCATGCTACTGTGAGAGAATACCTAAAACAGGTGATGTGGATGACTATAGTCACTACTATATATACTAATATAGTCACTATATATACTAATGCCCTGTTGAATAGTATAGGCTGATGAACTTGCAAATTGACCTCAAAACACAACATTTCCTGTGAAAACACTCTTCTCTTGGAACAAAAGAAAATGAAAAGACTATGTATTGAAGCAGTATAATGAAACCTTTCCATAGGTAAATGAAATGTATTGTCATGTGCCAGTTGCTTAGGGGAAAAAAAAAAAATGAAAGCAGGAAACCTACTACTGTAGACGATATCTTTTAAATGTATTTTGGTTTGGATAACAAAGGCTGTGAAATAGAGCATCCTAGAAGCCTATAAACTTTTCTCAGCCTTGTTTGCAGGGTTCAAGGAGTAAGAATCCTGAAAATAGTAGCTTTTAATGTGTTTTGATACATTCTTTTTTTTCTTTCTTACTCTTTCTTCAGTGGGACATACAAATACAAGTAAATGATTTTTAAATACCTAAGCTTTATCCTGAGAACTTTATCTGCAGAACTCTAGTAATAATTAAAAAAACAAACCCCAATCCCCAAATCAAAGATTTTGTGTGGTGCCTCTAAACAGGAGAGAATAGGTGATTTCTTTCACAGATATAAAGAGATTCTTGCCATGTCCAAGCAGACAGTGGTGGAAAGGATTATTCTTTCTGTACCTGCCCAGAATTCTGACACTGTGCTGGTCCCTCTTGGAGTGCCCAGCCTGTCCCAGCATGGTGCTTTCTTTAAGCAGCTGGTACGGAGGTGGTGCTGGAGGAGGCTCCTGGCAGTGCAGTAGAAGCAACTGTCCCAGCACCAGCCAAGCTTACCTGTCTGCTGTAAGCAATCTTTGGCACACCCTGTGGCTGCTTTTCCCTCACCCAACAGCTACACCATCTTTTGGGAAGCACTCCTGGTCACTGGTCAGGCAGAGTGTGACCCCCCAAGTCCTTGCTTTTCTCCCCATTCCCTTCTGCCAGCACCAGCTGTAAATTGTGGAAGTGCAGCAGAGGCCGTATTCCAGAGCATTTTGTCTGAAGTGAGGTGTGGAGTCTTGATAACATCCTGTTGGGACTGGGGTTATTTTCACAGCTTCCTACCAAAGATTACCACGTGAAAATCATCACCTGAACAGTTATTTAAGGCTGATGAGCTACATTCTGTTCAAAGTGTCTTGTACTGCTGTAGAGCTGTTCAGGTGGGGTTTAGCAGTTTTGGTCATGTAGACCTGCTTTCAGTCACTTGAGTAGTTTGCAACAAGCCATCATAGAAGGTTAACTTCGGCATTAATCCCCAAGCAAGTCTGCCCCGAAGAGGCAAGCACTAATAGCTGTAACTAGGCAAATACAATTCCATGTAATTCTCTAACTTGTATAATCTGTTATTTGATGTGCAGTGTTTTCTAGTTAAAGCCTGAGGTTGGCTACAGTTGTCAGTTATTGTTAGGCAGGAATAATATTCTAAATGGTTGAATTTAAGGGTAAATTTTTCAGATATACCCAAATGACTGAGGTGTCTAAATTCCAGTTTTGGGAGAGGTTTGACTTCCAAAAAGGTTAACCACTCTTTACCTCATGAACTCAGTGAACAATAAGATTTTGCTGCTTGGTTGTTAGGCTGTGGTCAGTCCCCAGGTAAACACTTGCAGAGCTCACTAACATAAAATGCTTTTATTTGCACTGCCTCACACTTAGACACACTGAGACACATGAACAATTTAGTCGATTGTATCATGATTATTCTCACTTCTGTTTATCATAGTAACTTTCCCTTAAAGACAAATCTTGGAGGCTCATCTGTACGTAGGAACCAGTTTGACAAAGCAGTTACAGGCATGGATGATGCAGCTAAGCGTGTTTTGTGTAAGTCCCACTAGCATTATTAGACATTTGAGTGTTTGGTGACCTGCAGTAATTAGATTGTGTCATCTTTCAAAGTAAGGAGGCTCGTAGGTCACTAAAGTGCTTAGGGAAATGGTACTTTGTGGTGTTTATCTTCTACAACTGATATTTTCTGGCATTTAATAGGGAAAAGTCTCTGCTACATGTAATGTGGAATCTGAACGAGGTAGTCTAAATGTTCCTTCCTTGTGGTTTGTTCTTGTTTTTTCTTATTTCCCTTTTGGTAGAAACTGGTAATCAGAACAGCAGACTTCTGTCAGGTAAGAGCTGTTTTGTGTAGCTGTAAGTAGTACTGCGCTTTGAAATGCTGACAGGCCTTGCATAAACCGTGATCTGATTTTTCTTCCCTTCTGGCAAGACGGGAAGACCATGATCTTTTGATATTGAAGCAGGTTGTTGCGTAGTGTAAAGCTTGGAAAATCTATCACATTGTTCTTAAATTTCTTGTCTAAGGGTTTGATAGTGCCAAGCTGATCCCATGATTCTCTACTGCAGAGGCTTCAGTGTGTGGCTCCAAAGCACAATTGAGCCAACATGACAAGAAAACATATGGTTTTTCATGAGTAAAGAAAACATGAAAGTTAAAACTATAGTGGCTGAGTGGAGGCAAAAGTGAAGAAATACAATTTACCTCTCTTGTTAGTTTGGCTTAGTACATAATTGTTACCCTGCTGAAGTGCTGTGGGTAATAGAAGTGTGTGTGTTGAACTCTGTTGTTGTTGGTGAGGTTTGTTTTGGTTGTGTCACTTTCCTAGAATGTTTGTTTGTTTCTTCCTGAGGACATGAGTTCACCTTTCCCACGCACTTATTTAGACTTTGAAGTGATCTTAGAGTATATCCTTTGGAAATACTTTTTATTGTAGCATTAACAAAGCAGTTGAGTCATTGAAAATCATGGGAGCCATGGGCATGTGGGGCTTGCCAGGTGTAGTTTTTTGTTAGCAGACAGCGGTAAGATTTTTTTTTTTTTTTAATGTGGTTTTGAGTAGAGACAACTGTCAATAATGTTTACCTTGGTGAAAACATAAAGATAGTATTTAAGTAATATTCTGAATAAAAGTAATCATCAGTGGTGCTTATTAGCAGATGACAGTTACATGTGAAAGTTTGCATACAGAATGCTCTGTACACTATACTTCTGAAACAGCTGATGTCAGTTGATAGATAGGTAATTAATAGCTTTAATGACTTCTTGCATGCTTTCTTGAATATCTACATGGGAAGACAGTAGTTACAGTTCGTGGTAGCATCGCAGAGGATTATTTTGCATAGTGACTTGTGTTTTATTCCTAGGTGTGTATATACAGATCATTAAATTCCTACTCATGGTGCAAATATTTGTGTAAGTTCAAAATCGTGAATGACCAAGCAAATTTTAGAGTTTGAAGTAATCTTCCACAGGCAGTTGGCTGTATAACTAATAGAATTACATATGCGTAAAATTGCTTTTACTGTAGAAGCCAAAATGCAGAATAATAGCTTGTCAAACTGTCATTTGCAAGTGAGATCATAGATTTCGTAGTCCAAATTAGGTTGTGTTCTTTTTCTTTTTGTCAGGTCACATTCTAATAACCATATTGTGCATTAAACCCTGTGATTATCTGAACACTTGACAGATGGTAGGCTGTTAATTTATATGTAAGAGACAGTGATTGCCTGTGCAGTAATGGTATTCAACAAAATATGAAATGTCAAAATCCACTTTTTTGTTATGTTTTTACTTGACTTATTTCAGTAAGGTAATTCTAGCAGAGTGATTTTTTTTCATAGCTAAACATATGCTTCATTTACTAGTGTTAACAGGTTTTTGGAGTTTAAGTCGTACTTTTTATATTGAGAGATGTTTACATTTTGGTCTAGAGTACAAGAAAATTGTGCAATACAGTGAAAATGAAAAAAGCTTTATTACATTTACTCGTCTAAAGTTTTAAATACATTTATTACTCAGTTTTAAAGAGAATGAGAAAAAGGTAGGTATTTGACCAGCAGAATTTGAAAGGGTATTTCAGGCATACTGAGCGGCACGGAAGAGGTCTTGGAGAAAACAAGAACATTGCTGTATTGTCCAGAGTAGTTAACACCAGCAAAAGTAATTTCTATTGCTCAGTAGTTCTTGAAAGCTCTTACTTCCTAGGTACTTGAATGGTTTTCCGCATAAATTGTCTCATCTTAAGTCGGGTCACTGGGACTGTGCTTTCTTTCATTGTAAGGTACAGGATGGCTTTGCAGTAATTAATGGCTAATTGGAAACACTGGAAATGAGACTTTTTTATGAATAGTGATTATTAATTGTTATTAGTTAATAAACTAATAACTAGTTAATGAAAATCTGGCCTTGTGGTCAAAGATGTTTTTATTTTTTTTAGTTCAATTGGTTCCTTAATTTTTCAAAGAAGTTTCCTTGACTCAGTTTTCTTCAAAAGGCAATACACAAATAAGAATTCACCAGCTCTTTTGTCCAGTTTGACATGCTTCTGAACTCTTAAACAATGGCAATTCTTCATAGAAATTAGCTTTATGCAACTGCTGGAGTAGCTTTGTCTGGTGCTCAGTTGTTTTATAATTGGGACAGGAGTAAGTAATCCAGTGGAGCAGAGGACAAGCAGACTTAATTGGCTCTTTTGTGTAGAAGCAAGACTGAGACTGGCAAGTAGGGACTAAGTTGAACTATATTGCAAGAAATTGTGCTAAAACCATTTTGGAAGAGTTTAACTGGATAATGGTGATAGCTTTTTGCTCTGTAAAAATGGAATTGCCTGCATAGTTATTAGGATTCTATTGTAATCCTAAATTCTAAGCCTATAAATTGTATTTTCTTTATTGCCTGGGCCTTCTACTTATACTTGAAATGCCTTTAGATGTTTAAAATAAAACTTGTGTAAATGGTTAAACACAACAAGTTCCATATGTTAAAGTCCTAACCCAACCCATTGGCAGTGGTATCTAGAAAACCTGATTCAGAGTTTTGGAGAACTCTGTGAATATAAAAGCATGCTGAAACCTCTGTCTGGAAACATAAAGAGCAAAGTACTGACCAAAAAAAAAAAAAAAAAAAAAATCAGCCTTTTTTTAACGATTACTTTGCTTTGCTTCAGAGTTTATTTAAACTCTACTGGTCTCGCCACTCACATCTCTCTTAAGCCAGTTGCTTTGAAGCCAGTGCGCTGACCCACAGGTGAAAGGGCAAATGTGTTTATCTTATGATTAAGAAATCAGTGGTTTATATCTAAAATTTTCTGAAAACTAACTCATTTTGCCAAGAAAAATTGTCTGAATACTAATATAGAACTAGAGAGTTAGTCTTGCTGCCTTTTCTTGAGAGAGGGGCGTTCTATTGTAACTTGTATTAAAAAGTCACTTCCGAAAAGGTGATGCTTCCCACTGAAGCCTTTTTAAAATAGAGAATGTAATTGTGAAGATGAGCTTTCACAGTACTAAATAGCAGACCAAAAGCCTCCTGGGCCTGTCTGTCAAGCCACGCTGCTGCTTTGGTAACTTATTCTTTAACTTCTAGTGTGGTCTAAGCTTAAAGGTGTTGGTACATGGTCAATTTGTGTATCTGCCATTTCTGGATAAAAATCCTGCAGTTGGGCAGCAGTGAGTTGTTAGAAGAATTTGCTAGTGGTTTTGTGGCCTCAGTTTCTTTTTCTTGGGTCTTGGGTCATAATGACTTAAGCACAAGCACCAAAATGTTCCCTGAATGAGGACGCTTGAATTCCACAGCTGATTAAAATGTTAAATACTAGGAAATACTAAATATGGAAATACTAGGCATACCTGGTAGATTACAGACATTTTTTTAGGCCTTAAGTATGTTAGAGATCGTGAAGGCTCAGTGAAACACTGAAATTCTGGAAATATAACTGGTTATGCTGCAGCAGCTTGTAGTTATGCAATAAAAGAGATAAAAATTGTTGTTCTTACAGGGAATATAAAAAGACACAAACTAAACTGAAAATAAGTGCAGGCATTAATGGCTGTAGAAGCAGAAGAACATGCTTCACTTAGACAGCAAGCGACCTAACAGGAATGATGTACAAGTGTTTGGAGGGGTGGAACTCTGGACTACTCTTCTATTTTGTATTTTGCAGATTTTTTTTTGTTACATAAAACCCGATTCTCTTTGAGGTAGCGAAGTGCTCAGAGTCTGAGCATGCTGCCAAGAATTTGCCATCCATGACAGCTGGAAGAATGAATGCCGGTCCTCATAATGCTTTTGCTGCATCTTCTCAAAATCCCTGTTCTTCCTGAATAACTGTGGTAGCCTCTTGTGATGACTGCCAGCTCCCTCATAGATCTTGGGATGAGCTACTTGCTATTGCACTCTTTTCTTGAAGGCAGATAAGAATCAGGGTGCTACATAATCCAAAAACATTTCACTGTATCTTCTTTTAATATATTTACACTGGAGCTACACTGGAAATGAGCATTACAGCTTTGCAGTCAGAACTGGCTTCTGAACTGAGAAGAAGTCTGGTGCACTGGCAGACTGTAAAGAACTCTTGAAGGTTAATTGCAGTGTATGTAGGTGCAGCTGATGAGTATCTGAGGTCTGTAAATGCAGAGTAACAATTCTGTGCATAGTTGAAGGAAAAGACTTAATATGGAGCCTTTTTGTAATTTTGCTGGTGATTTTTATATGGTGTTGAATACATTTCAGTGCCCCTGAAGTCTCTCAAATACTACTCACAAATTGACATTTTACTTGACAGTGAGGTGTGTTTTCAAATAGGAATTATGTTCCAAAGTACTGTTTGAAATACTAAGCTTGTGTGTATTTCTATAGTGTATCCATCTAAGGATCTCACAGCATTTCATAAGCATTAATGAATTAAGCCTCACTGCAAGGTAGATATTATCCCAATTTCACAGATTGCAGGAGGTTAATTAACTTGCCCAGAGTCACTCAGTGATCTGTGATGAAATGGGTTTGTGTCTAAAAATGTCTGGATTTGCAGTCTCATGCTTTAACCAATAGGCTGTGCTTCTGCAATAATTTTTGGGGCTTAAAATAAGGTTCGACTTTCTTTGAAGTTGTTTTAAGCGTTGTCTATGCCCCAAATAGAGCAGAAGTGACCAAATCAGTTTTAACTTTAGTTACTTGGTAAGTTTTGAGTACAGACAACGGAATGGAGTTGCGTTTGAGCTGGGTTTAATCTAAAAGATACTTAAATGAGATTAATAGGAAACAGTCTTAATGCGAAGCTGTGTGTCTTTGTGCAAATTTTTGCTAGTTTATGTCAAAGTATAAATTAAAAACAGAGTTCCTCTTTGGTCTGAGTTTTTTAATAGAAATACTCTAATTTCACTCCATCTAGTTTAACACAGCTAACACATAAATTGAAAAGTGAGGGGTGAAGACATTTGTCAAATAATTTTAAGTCATTCTGTCATATGTTCTGTTGGTTCCAATTATTTAAGCTGTACAACCACCACTTCTAATTAAAAAAAATATAAAAAATTGTTTCTTGGTAAATGTTTTCACTCATTAATGAAAGATAAAACTTCAGCTGAAGAAACTTATTAGTAAAATTTTATTTCTGGGAGAATCCATCTCTGTAGCTTTGCTGTCTTGATAGGAAAGAAAGTAATTTAGGAAAGAGGGCTTTATTTCTTTGATTTATAGCCATGTTTCCCCTGTTCTTCCACCCAGGTATATAGGTCTGGTAGAAAAAGTTATGATGCTCGGGTCTTAACAAACCTGCAGCTTCTTCAACTTCATGCTGTTTGTTCTTTCTGGATCCTTTGACAGGTCATTTAAACTGGTTTTAATGTAGTTTCTGGATTTGCAAAATTTGCATAGAATCACAGACTGGTTTAGGTGGGAAGGGACCTTAAAGCCCACCCAGTCCCACGCCCCTGCCATGGGCAGGGACACCTTCCATAGACCAGGTTGCTCCAAGCCTCATCCAGCCTGGCCTTGGACACTTCCAGGGATGGGGCATCCACAGCTTCTCTGGGCAACCTGTCCCAGTGCCTCCCCACCCTCTGTGGGACGAATTCCTTCCTGATGTCCAATCTCCATCTTCCACTTTCAATTTAAACCCGTTATCCTTTGTCCTGTCACTACAGGCCCTTGGAAAAAGTCCCCCCCAGCTTTCTTGCAGCCCCTTCAGGTACTGGAAGGAGCTATAGGATCTCCCCGGAGCCTTCTCATCTCCAGGCTGAACCCCCCAACTCTCCCAGCCTGTCCCCATGGCAGAGGGGCTCCAGCCCTCGGAGCATCTCCGTGGCCTCCTCTGGACTCACTCCAACTGGTTGATATTCTTCCTATGTTGAGGGCCCCAGAGCTGGACGCAGCACTCCAGGTGGGGTCTCAGGAGAGCAGAGTACAGGGGCAGAATCCCCTCCCTCGACCTGCTGGCCACACTCCTCTGGATACAGCCCAGGATATGGTTGGCTTTCTGGGCTGCCAGCACGCACGGCTGGCTCATTTTCAGCTTTTCATCCACTGTGACCTCCAAGTATAGTACTTGTAAAATGCTTTGGAAATTTGAAATCTGTTGTGATCTGGGAAGTATTATTTTTCTAATAAAATTGTTAGAAGCTTTTCAAAATAGAATAACCTTTATTTCAAACTTTAGAGTCAGTCTAATAAATCTCAGTTAAATTCAATTTTCTTTAATGAATAAGGCTGAAATTCATCAGTCATTCTCTTAATTAGCAACACTTGACTTTATGCACCAAAATGCCCGATACGAAAACTCATTTCTTTGTAGTTAAAAAAAAAAAGTATAAGAAGTATATTTTAGGGTATAAAAGCTTTTTGAAATTTTGAAATGCCATGTAAATTTCTTCTGATTGCTGATTACCAGTAATGCAACACCTATGTAGAGCATAAAACTGTGGCTCAACATGATCTTCTCTTTGAGTATTGCAGCTTCTGAGACAATGCAAGAAATGCATAAGGAGTGCTGAAGCTTTCAATAGAAAATTCATGTGATGTGGCATTCTTATCTAATTTAAACAGATTTTCACAGCTTCAAATGCAGTGAATTTTTAAAGTGCAGGTTAATACATTCAGAATGTTTGCCTTTTTTAGAAATAAGATAACCAATGAACCTTTCAGTACTTCCTACTCCCTGTCTCTGAATTCCCATGTGTTGTTTTTGGTTGAAGGCAGGCATATATTTGTTGCTTACCAACTCTTTACTGGTTTTCCTATATGTTTCTTTATTTTTGTCCAAGTCAATGAGAGACTTTCTGTGATTTTTTGGAAGTTAGTGGTCTACTTAGTGCTGACTGTAACAACTTAAAGTGTCTCTTCACTAGTATCTAATTTGCATAATGGAACTGTGGCCTGTAAGTGCAATATAATATAAATAATACAACATGCTAACTAGGAAAACCAGTCTGATTTAATAAACATTCCTCCTACACATTAGTCATTCTTTGCATATAATTACTTGGAGACTCAGAATAGGCACAGCTGTAATATGGCTGGTGTTGAAGTTCAGATTTTTCAGTAGTATATCTCATAGGTTACTTTTCCAGGCTTCCTTGAAGTTCCCTTCTCATTGTATTGTGCAGAGAATGACATCAGTCACAAGTGGATTGACTAGGAACTCATTACTCTTGCTGCCACTCATGCTTCCGAGAGAGTAACTGGATTTTTCAGTTAAACAGGTGTACAAGCTTCCTGTATTTGTCAGACTGTTCTCTTCACACAACGTGATGGCTGCTTGAGGCATAGGACCGCAATGCAAAACAGCTGGACATGGACACCAACTAACTTCATAGTCAAACAGCTCAGGAATTTCAAGAATACGTTCCACAACGCCAGAGTGCCAGCCAAAGGTATACTCCAAGATTTGACTATATTTGTACTGTACTAAATAGAATAAAGTTATACACTTCACCAGAATATTTAACTTTGTAGTATTGGTAGTCTTGGTCATACACGGCGTTCCTGACAACATAAATTTTGGTCACTATTGGTATGCATGGCTACTCTGGCAAGGAAACTTAATGATTTCGGTTGGGCTTGCAAAGTTGTGTGCAGCTAATTCTTTTCACTGGTGAACAAACAGTGCCCAGTCAGGTTTAAAGTCGTCCTTAGTATTTCTTTATCCCACTGGCATGCTAAGAACAACAGTAGTTGGGGGTAGTATCCAGCTTTTCAGAATGGAAGTTCAGTTTCTTCAGTTCATTTTCTTTTTCAATAGAAATAGATTTAATGTGGTGTTGTCAGAAAAATTAGGTGCAACTGTCCAGGGAATATATGTCAAGGTAATACAATGCTTCTGTTTTTCATTATGCAATAGTAGGGGCAGGCTAGTCAGTCTGTTCTCTTAATACTGTCTTCAAATATTTTGAATATATGGTAGGTGTTGTCTGTGCCACAACACTATGAGTTCATGTCCTGAGTCACGTAGATGCTGTTAAAAATATACTTTTCTTGAGGTGTCTCTAGTCTGTCTCTGCAAGGTTGGAAATGAAGGTTTTTGAGGTTTCATTTGATGGTTTCTTGGTTTTTTGGTGATTTCTTTTTGTTTGATATATAGGATTATCCTTGTATTCCTAATTGTTTCAGAGCAGAATCAAATATGCAGCAGAGGGCTGAGGTGGTTTAGGTGGGAGTGAAGCTGGAGAACTGTGATGCCTGGGGGGCAATTACAACGTTGTATAACTCTTGGGGAGTTCGCCACAAGTCCTGGCATCCACGTGTAAGCCGAGTAATGCTGAAGCCCGGTGCACCTTTTCCACGTAGCACCTGAACAGCTGTTCAGAATCTGTCACTATATAACTATTTTCTGCCTTGATACCATCATGCAAAAATACCTGAGGCTTGCATTGGTTGATTATTATATTTATTATTTTAAAAGGTAGATCTTGGTAAGCTATTTAATTGTTTCTTTGTGTTTCCTAGTCAAATACTATCAGTCCCGGTTTCCTGGGATTTATGGACTTACAGTTCAGGGGTGGGGAGGAAGGAGTTTCCTTCTTCCCCCATGTTTGCTGCAGCTCTCGGGGTCTTCAAAGGTAAAAAACTGACAAAACTGATGATCAAAACTGACAATGGATTAATGCTGACTTGGAAAGTTTTTAGCTTTTCTCTGGTTAACCTTGCTTTTAACACGTCTGTGGCGTGTCCATAGCATAAGAACCCCTCCCTTCATTATATGCAAGAATTTTGAAGGTGTTTGTTGTATCATAGAATCATAGAATGG
>NW_010269578.1:0-268 GCF_000690775.1 Eurypyga helias
ATCCAGCGGACGGCGGGAGGTGTGTGCAGTGCGGCCGCCTGCCGGGTTAACCAAAAGGGTCACAGTCTCCATCGGATGGGCCTGCCTGAAGGAAAAGCATCCCCATGAGGGCTCTGTGTGCCGGAGCAGAACTGCTGTCCATGGAGATTGGCTTGCCCAGATCGGCCCAGCTCTGATTTTAGGAGAAATCAGAGAATCATGGGATGGTTTGGGTTGGAAGGGACCCTAAAGCCTCGCCAGCCCCACCCCCTGCCATGGGCAGGGGCAC
>NW_010269578.1:529-984 GCF_000690775.1 Eurypyga helias
GAGCTTCCCTCCTCCAGGCTGAAATCCTTGCAGGGGACACCGTGTGTTTCCGCCATGGTTTATCACGCACGTGACAACTGCGCTCCCTGGAAGGGACCCTGCGGATCAGCACCCGGCTGCAGCACTTCGAGCTTGCCCAAGGGCGCAGGACTGCAGCCGGCTGCAGCCCCGTCCGTGCCATCGCAGAGCTCCGAAGAGACCCGGGACCTTGCGAAGTGCTTTGTTGGACACGCGGTGGTGTCCCCCAGCGCTCGCTGCCATGACTGCGTCAGGCCCTCTGCCCTCTGCCCCCTGCCCGGCCGGGTTGTTTCTGTCATGGCCGGTGTAACTGTCGCTTGTCCTTCCCGCACTTCCTCCTCTGCCCCGTTGCACGGACCCATGGGACAAACCCCACCGCGTGCTGCGCGTGCCGGCACCATCCGGGTGTGACCCTCCCTGGGCGCCGGCGGCGCGCA
>NW_010269579.1:0-13011 GCF_000690775.1 Eurypyga helias
CGGACAACCTGCTCGCCAGCGGGCCCGGCCACGTCTGCTCCGCCGTGGAGCTGAGCATCCCAAATACTCCCTCCCTGTTCTCTGCTCGGTGCCGCTCAGCAGTACCACCCCGCGTAACTACCAGCACCCTGTCGCGACGAGCCCGGCAGCAAAGCCACGGTAAGGTCGCTGTTCCATCAATCTCCTCTCCAGCAGTACCAATGTTTCACGCGGAGCTCTTCCTCCTTGCGTCCCGACACGGCTGATGGCGAAGGGAAGCCTTGGTACTCCAATTTGTGAATGGGGAAAACCAACCGTGTGATTACCTCGGTCCATCCAAGGGGTTAGTGTCGGAGCCAGGGATCAAGTTGTGAAATGACAGGAGGAAATTCACAGGACGGCTCTGACTTCCTTGTTTATTAAACTATCTGGTAATGTGAGGATACATTAGTAACAGATGTGAACCAGAGCGGGAAGGCACTTAGAGTTCAGTGGATGTTCCTCTGTTTCTGTTCCAGCCCAGATCCAAATGAGATACGAGTAGGAGAAAGAGCTCTCCCTTCGCTCTCTTTCTTGGTGCAAAATTAAATAAAGGTTGGATCGGAAAAGACCTTCCATGATCCCTGTCTCTCTGCAAGAGCACAATAAGCGTGTAGAGGGCAAGGCAGCAATCCCGAGGAGAAATGAGCACCCGCTATTCCCTACAAGCGATGCCAGCTGCCGGCGCTCAGGAGCAGATCTTAAAATAGTCGCGCTGCATATCATTCAAAGGCAAAAATAAAAAAAAATTAGAAGGGAGATGTGAAAGCAGCAGTGTGGTTTATGCTTTACTTGTTAAAAATAAATGCTGAGGCTTTAAGCCTTCACTCTCTGTTTGGTTTACATAATTTAGAGGGATTAGCTTTTTCCATCCTCCTAAGAGAGCAACTGGTGAGTGTCTATTTTGCATCTGGGGAAATGTGTGTTAGTCTCGAGGCCTGACATTTGTTTTGTGTCTATGGAATTCACCCTGCGTGGGGCTGTCAAATTAAATACAGTAACTGGCTTTTCCAAAGCAGCAGATAATTTATTGGTCATTAAAAATCCTAGTCGCTGTGCAGTCTGCCTGCGCTGGAGTTTCTTCTTGGTGCCAGAGCATCAGAATTTAGTAAACATTAGTCATGGACACAGACAGGCAAAGGTTTCGGAGGGTTGAGACCCACAGGGCTGGTCCAGGACCACTTCAGTTGCTGTTTGTTTCCTCTGTACTCACTGTACTTCTCACACATCATGTTGGTGTGGTTGGGGGGGCAGGGGCGGGGGGTTTCTACCCAAAATGGGGTTTTGAAAGGCTTACGTTTTACTCCTGTAGACGAAAGACCACCTTGCTTTGTCACAAGAAATGGTTTGTTGGCAGTTGTGGCTGACATGGGGGATTTTCCCCGTGGCTTTGCCACTTGTGCTGATCCTAAAATGTGCTCGTGGGTATTACCCTGGCATGGGGAATGAGATCAAGTTTTTCCCTTATGAAGACCATCATGTGACTGACTGCCTGAACGATGGGACATGTTCCTTTTCTGCCCTTCCGTCTTCTGAAAGTCTGGGAGAAGGGAAGCAAAGCTGAAGGTACACAGGGTCTGATCCCAGATGGTCTGTGTGCTGTCAGTCCGAATTCAGCCTCATCCAACAGAAGGCAGGAGCAGCCTCTTTCCCACCTCACCAGAGTTGTGCATCTTAGACTTCTCCTTCCCGTCCCTTACATCTTGGGTAAATCAGAGTGTTTCACGGCCTTAATTGTATTTTTTTGAAATAGCACTTTGGTATATTTAAAAATATTATTCAGTTTTGTCAGGAAAAGGAAAAGTCCCAGCACAAGAGGATAGCTGGCTTTTGGGAATTACTGGCTGGCTGGAGCTCAGGGAAACGCACTCCTTTTTGTCGGCTCCTTTTCTACAGTGTGTCTACCTGCAGTCATCAGTGAGTTCGTCTGTGGCTATGTGTCTCACAGGGGCAACACTGAGTCTTCAAATAGGGCAGAGCAGGTGACCTCTTCTCCCTCGGTGAGCCCAGGCACTGACAACATGTTGCTGGGGAAAGGCTGGACCTGGTCCTTCTGAAACATGGACACTGCAGCTCCAGGCTGTGCAGTTACACCAGGGTCTGTAACATGGACAGGCACCTCATGACGCAAGGCATATAGCTGGCATAGTTCTCCCCTTATCCACACCTGGCTGCATCCCCTTTTGCCTTGGAAAATGCCCACTGCTAGTCCAGAGCAAGAATTTTGGTTTGTTTAGGGTCTGGTAAATGCCTGCAGTTGGCCAGTGTCTGCGGTCAGAGCATCAGGCTGCCCCTGTTCACCAGCAACCCTGTTGGCTGAGGAGCAGATCATGAAATAGGAATGTGAACAACTTGAAATGCAGACGAAGCCACAGGCTCTAAATCGAAGCAAAATGCTGTTTCAGGGTTGATTAACAGAAGTGCATCCAAGCAGCTGCAGTTGACAGAAGTATTTTAGAAAGGCTCAGAATTTTAAATACCACTAAATAATAATTTACTGGCTTAATAAAGTACCTAGGTGTTGCCAAAGTCCAGAGTCTTCTTTCTGCCTGGTCTGGGGGTGCTACCTGTTTATCGTCAAACACTTCTACCGGCTTATCATTTTTATTCTGGATGCCTGTGATGTATTGTCTCGAGGTGTTTTTGTTGTGAAATCCAATGGCATTTTCTTCCTGAAAGGTGGAAAATAGGACTGGTGTGACTGCAGGTCCGAAAGCTGTGAAGAGGATGTATGAACAGGAAAGGAAAGCTGAAGGTGTGGATTTGTTTGGGTGGTGGTTTGTTTTGTTTGTTTCTTTGTTTGTTTTCCAAGCTGAAAATCCTATTATAGATGACAAATTTTCAAGTTTTAACAGTTTCCAAAACAAGATTTGTCCATGGGTTTTGATGAGACTCATGAGAGAGGAGAAGATGACAGGGATATCATTTCAGAAGGTCATTTAGGAGTGTTTGAATCCTCTGGAAGGGAGTGGTATTTCATCTTCTGAGCACCTTTGTGCAACTGAGTCCAAGCGTCTACAAACTGTAGAGCAGACCATGACATTGGTGGCATGGACGAGGAAACAGACTCCTGTGGAAAGGTTCCTGTGGTAAGGAAGGGGTTACTGAGGTCGTGACTACTGTCCTTGCGGCTGCCCAGCCCTGCAGTGAGGATTCCTCTAGAGCAGAGCACACCTGGTCAGAGCTGGATCTTGGTCTCAAACAGCAACCCATCAGTGACTTGGTTTACTTTTTCACCCTTCCTTCCAGCTCTCTGCTGAGAGCTGTAACGTGGTAGCTAGTAGAAAAACTACTAAATAAATACCATGTTAACACAGATATTTGTAGCTATTACTAAAGGTTCTCAGGAAACATTCGGATTATTTTCTTGATTTTCACAGAGTATCTTCCAAATGTTTTTGTGTTGGTTCTTGGCAATGTACATAAATCTGTTCGGTTATGCTAATCTAGTGCCATGAAAAAAATTTCAACTTTGTCGTTAAATTATGGATGAACTTTCCTGTTAGTTTGGTTTGTAGTCAATATGAAATATTGCTCTTTTAAATTAATATTGCATTTTCTCTTATTTTCCGTCGTGGTTCATGCAACGCTTTATAATTATGGGTTTTCTTGAGCGTACGCTAAGGACTTATAACTTCTCTTTCGCTCATCATTTTCCTCACTATATAGAAGAAAAATCAAATTCATGTTTTTAAGATGCAGCCTTTATTACTTGGTATGTGTTTATTTCTAATGTAGTAAATAAGACCACAATCCTGCAAATGTTTGTTTGTGTTTCACCTTACAGGGACACGCTTAATGGAGTCAATAAGGAAGCTACAGCTTCCCCATTGGTATCGCTTGACGCCAGGCTAACCGTGGGTTCCCTCACAGGGAAATATCTATGCAAGTAGTTATCCTCACATGATATAATCCCTTCACACACTTTATTAATGTAGTTATGTTGTATGTACAAGTAGTTTCATAGATGAGAGGATCATTTTTTTCTTTGCTAAGCCAGGTCTTGACTTTGTGAACACCAAGAAGCTGCTAGAGTGGTGTAGTGCCCTGAAACTTAATACAGGCCTTTGTGGGGATTTTAAAACCAAGCAGATACCAAAGTCTGCTGAAGTTTAGGCTGCAGTCAGAACTGACTCAAAGCTTTGCCGCGGCCCAGCTCACACTGCAGCCATGCAGAGGAAGGTGGGCTGTGGAGTCGCCCGCAGAATCCGGCTTTCAACTTTTTGGTCCATTTGGCTTCACGAGGTGCCAAAGGGTGTTGGAGGTGGACATGGGATGCCCTTCACAGCACCTTGTGGATCTCACACATGCAAATGCCTCTATGCTGTGTCCTAATGCAGGCCTTCTGTCTCCGTAGGCATTTGGCACGCTTGCATGGAGACTTGTAAACGCACAGCTTGGGTTTCTCGCAGCAGCAAGATTTTTATCAGGCATAGTTAATAATGATGCATGTGCAAAGTTGAGAGGCAGAGCTTAGTAGGAGCTATGCTGAATAACGAAACATAAACTCATGTTTTCTAACACATGGCTAATGGGTACTCTTCATGTTGCCCAAGTTAAAATGCATAAATTCTGCTAATGTGTGTTTCTTCTCAGATGTGTCGTTGACAAAGTTGCATCCTAACATTCTGCCCTTAAAAATGGGCAAGCTGTGACTCCACGTTCATGGGAATACAGCATTGACTGTACTGACTCCATCACAGTTTGGTACCCTATTATAAATCTTGTTCTTTGTTTAGGGTTTGTTTTCCTGGTATTGTTATTTCTCCCTCCGCACTTAGAACACAGAGAGATCCTTTAATCATTTTTTATTAATGTAAAACTAATTGCTGTATAATCCTAGAGAAACCAGGGTTACCGTGCCACTCTCATACGTAGTTATATTGATTAAATACTTACTTTCTTTAAGACCAAAGAGGTCCAGTTTCTACACCAATGGAAGTTTGGGCTAATAATGAAATCATCTATGTGTTATTCTGCAAACTAGCTAGTACTCTTCTGCTAAAGAGCTTAGTGTTATGGTTTTAATAAAGTACAGTTACTGAATTAAAACCCACTGGTAACAGTTGTAACAAATTTTGCAAAAAATGTGCAATACCAGACTTTATTAATGAATGAGTTACACTGATGTGTCATCTTAATTTCTTACAGATGTACCCATGTTCTTTGAACGGACCAGTGGAAATTGCCATAAATTCATTTGCTATTCATGTTAATGAATGCTAGCCCTTATTCTTCCTCAACAACATTATGATTGCAATCTGGATTGCCATAGGGACCCCACTGTAATTCATCATTGCTGCAGTGTTCAAATTCTCTGGTGGAACCAGATATTGGTGTCGACAACATCTGGAGTTTTACGTCTCTCATCTTTTTCTACCTTCTTCCCTCTGTTTAATCAAGAGAATGGGAAGGGGAAATTGCTGCCATTGTTAATATCTTTAAGAAACTGAATAACTGCTAGAACTTTGGAGCATATTTAGACCTTGGATGTAGGACACAGAGGCCTGTTCACAGCGGTGAGACTGAGGAATATCTGTAACACCAGTCATCATGGCATGCCTGGAGAAGTGCGGGGGCCACGCTTCCATGTCCCATTCTGAAGCCAAGCAGTGGATTTGTCAGGAGATGCCCTTTCACAGGAGAGTGTCTTGGTGACCACAGTACATATATATGTGTGAATATATACCCCATTTCTTTCACTGGGGCTGTTTCATGTTGCACTAAAAAGTTCTCTGCTTGTATCAAGGAGAGACGTAGGTAGTTGTGGATTATAAGTAGGAATTTTTATCTATGCCTGATCAAATCCAGATTTGCTTTTGACTTGACCCCTTCAGGTGTCAGTCCATTCTCGGGGGCAGGCTTTTAATGAGCTCAGGGATACACTGCAAGGGAAATCTTGAGTGTGGTCTAGTCCTCAGCATAGACCACGTCTGCCTGCCCTTGCAGTGTATGACAATACACTTTGTGGGAACGTGACTGTGGCCAACTTCAAATAGACATGTTAGCCTGTGTCCTTCCCAAAATGGCCCGATAATATGTACAGCAAGGTACTGCACTAATACTGGGCACAGCCGGGTAGCAGGATGGGGATACACAATGCTGTCAGAGAGCATCCGAAGACATAGCTGAAAGGGCTAACCCTGCATCCCTGTGGCTAGGATGAAGACAGCTGTAGCAGTCCCTGCCACAAAGAATTTAGTCACGTTTAGGAAAATATCAGTGTGATAAAATGATAGGCATCCTGCCTTAAAACAGTATGGTATTTATGGACAGGGTACAGTCTTGTGAGTTTGGAGAGGCCTGGATTCAAAACTCTTCAACAAAAAGGGAAAATTCAATTTGTCATCCTATACATAGCACTGACTTAAGATAGGGTGAAGATAAAAAGGGTAAGAGTGAAGTAATTGTCAACATGAGAGTAATTTTACTGACTTGTCTAAGCTATCCAGAACTGAAATCCTTCATTTTAGGTTAGCCAGACCACTGCTTTAATAGAAAATGAGATTTTTTAAAAAAATACTTTTATCTTTTCCTTGCTTTCTCACTGATTTCTGTTCCTGTGTGGTAGAGACAGCAATTTTGTTTATAAAATCCATTAGTGTTTATAAATTCTTCAGAAATGTGCTTTTGTGCTTTCTTCTGTCCTGTCTGCCTGCTTGGGAGGAGCTCGTATAAAGATAATTCATTATCCTCCTTCAAATTTAGCCCTTAAAATATATCTTAGCCATAATTCCTCAACTTGACAAATGTTTGCCTACAAATATGTTCTGGCCACTGCCTATTGTGCCAAGTAATATTTTCACAATCTTTGTCCTTCTCCATCTATCCACATCCAGTATTTGTCTTTCAGGACTATGAATGTGTTGTGGTAGGGAACCAACTTCTGTGCATCCAAACACTCCTCAGCTGGAATGACCTCTGCACAATTCACAGCAACTGGATGGTGACACGTCTGGTGAGCATCTTGAAGGAAAAGTGGTAAGTACATTTTTCAGTCAAGGACTGTATGATCTCCTGTCTGCAAGGCTTGTGAACTCAAATGTGATTCATGTACCCAGGGTTGCTGGGGACTGAATTATTTCTCCTGTCTTTCAGTGTGCACTTGATCTGTGTAATATTGCCTTGAAGAGCACCTGTGCTCTTCAAGCATTCCTTCCCTTTGGTACTGTTTGGGAGAATGATATTCTGGGATTTATATTGCCACTTTTCTCCTCAATATTTGGGTACAAGATCTGGAGGCAAAAAAATCACCAACTATTTAGATACTTGACTCCTGTGATGTATTATCTAAAGTACTCTTTTGAAACTGTTCCTGAATTCTTGACATTCAAGGCGATGAAGGAATTCAAGCAGCCTCAGACTCTTTTCTCTTCAGAGCACAGCTGGTGAAGGAATGAGCTCTTTCAGCATTATAGGGGCTAGTCGGAGCTCCAAACAGATGCTGAGCATCTCTGTGCTGCTCTGTGACTGTAGGACATGAGGTGATGGTGCTAGTGGATAATCCTTCTTCATCTGGAAATCATTATTGCTAATCAGTCTAGCTTTTGTAGACTGATTACTGTTATCATATTTCTTATCAGAGTTTCTGTGAACTAGTTTCTGAAACGGTGTGTGTGCACTAAAAGTTTCAGTTGGCAACAAAAACCTTTAGGGGCCATTTTTAAATGGGTGATTAATAAGCAAACATAGAAGTTTGTTAGGAGATAAGCAAACAGAATACCTTCCAATGAAACAGAAGGCAATGTTAACAAAAACATGTCATAAAAGCAAATTTCTCAGTATATTATCTTGTGAGGTGAAAAAACTCTGAGAGAACTTTTTTAAAAAGCAACTAGGAATGCCATAATTCCAGAAATCTTTTAATCATACGTTAAATTCCCATGGACTCTCTGTTTAACTGAAGGCAAAGTTTGAAGGGTTCAATAAGACAACAGCAATCAAAAAGCATTAAAAAATACCTAAGATTAAGTCTTCCGTTCTTTATCCAAGCTTCCCATCTTTGTATAAACAAAAACCCTATGGAAAACAGTGTAACATTACTATGGAGATTAACTAACCAAGCGGTAGCTGGTTTATTTAAGCCGCTCATTATTTCAGTATGCACTGATAGTGCAATAGTGGGAATACAGTTAAGAGTACTCCTTAAGGAACACTATCCACTAATGCCTGTACTGTGTCCTTAATGAGTTTGTATCATCCATAATAATAATGTCTTTTAAAAAACCATTAAATGTTTTGGGCTCCAGTCAGACAAAAGATTGGGGAAAAAAAAAAAATAGAAGTTTCATTTATAAATACTTATAGCTAATACTTAAAATTACTTTTTTGTTTTGGCTTTATCCAGGAAAAAAAATGTACAAGAAAGTAATAATTTAGAGAAACGTACATATCTGCAATATTTTTACATGATTAAAGAACATCCTGTACAATGATACATTGTTTTTTTTTTCATTTGTTACTTGAAGTTTCTGCCTCAAGAATGAAATATCACATTTTGTTCCATGTCACACAAGACTGTAGTTTCGGCATTTCATGCATACGGGTGCACAGCAAACGGGCACTGAGAAAGAATACATCGAGTGAAATAGCCTAGTTATAAGAATTTCACAATACTTTAGCTGGTGTTGGTTAAATTTATTCTAAACTGTGGATGTTTAAACACAAAGGCCAGTGTTTTTTCCACAGTCAAGATGATGTCTGTTTACATCTGTTTAAGGACAGAAGTAATCTGAAGTCCTTGTAGCAAAGAAAGAAATATTAAGACTTTTCTGTCGTGTTACGTATCCAGACTGGAACACCAAAACAACAGCTCATTGCTGTCCTTGCAACAAAACAAGGAGGTCAGCATATCTGAAAGTGTCGTGCATGAAGCAAAGAATGGCAGTGTATCTCTTTTCAGAAAGGTAACTCTGATGAATATAACACAACTGGTTGTAAATATTAGTCCTAACATAAGAGTTCATCATTTGCTTACCTAAAAGTTTTGGTAAAACATGTTAGAAGGCAGCTGTGTTGGGAAGTCTTTCAGAGGTCATGATATTAATGAAGAATTCATAAACACATTTTCTGAAAATCAGGCACCCAGAGTTTTCCATTTCTTGCCAAAACACCAACTCTTCTAAAATTATTGTTAATTGAATCAGTATTCAACTTTTGAGTGAATTAGTTAGTGGATGCTTAATCTTAAATATCTCATGCCAGTTTGACATTCAGAGAAGAGTGATCCAGTATTTTGTAAATACCAGCTCCAGGCTGGATGAGGCTTGGAGCAACCTGGTCTAGTGGAAGGTGTCCCTGCCCATGGCAGGGGGGTTGGAACTGGATGGTCTTTAAGTCCTTTGCAGCCTAAACCATTCTGTGATGATTTTATGAAATTTGAATTACTAGGCTGAATTTCAAATGAAACAAAGATGGTTTTCCTTTTAGGTTTTCTGGGGATACCATGGTGAGAGGAATGCATTTTTATGTCCTTTTTAAGGCATGCAGCATGTGCATTCCATGGCCCTGTGCCATCTACATCATTAAGCCACCTTCCTCCCTGATTTATATTAATCTTGTAAGCACCAAAACTCTAACTATCCAGCCAAACTCGAAATAACCTCTGAAAATAAACCAATGCAAAAAGAATTGCCTTCCAAGAGAGAAAGCAATCTACTCTTTACAGCTCTTCTACCCTGTTAAAACACCGATTAAGTTATTGGTTACTGATGGTAACAAGAAATTATAAAGAAACTAATTGCTTGCGAGCTGCTTCTGAATGATAATTAGAGATACCTGTTGTAGGTGCAGCTTTGAAATATCAGCACGCCATTAGACTAACACTGTGGAAGAAATATACTGAGCTCTTAAGATAATAGTGTGCATGCATGGAGATTTCCCTAATGGGGTGCATTTATCTGATTTGTGCCAAGTGTTGAACACCCAACCTGTATTTTTTATATGTTTCTGATTTTGTTCACTTTTCACATGACTAATTGGAAGGTTGTATTAAGTGATCAAAAATTGGCAGAGCAAAACTAACACTAGAAGCAGGGCTGCTCATTAAATCTTGCTTTCTATGTATAATTCAACTTGAGAAAAGATAATATTTTAACAAAATGTATACCTCAAGATAAAAAGAAGAAGAAAGGAGTGTTGCAGTAAGTTCTACCCTGCAAACCTAAACCAAAACTGGGGATGTGGGTTCATGACTTTGGGGGGCTTTCATTTTAGGGAGGGAGTCTCAGCCTTTTGAGCACCCCTCTGTTGTCAGTGGAGAAAAGGAAGGAGTCCTCAAGGTAATTCAGGGCACCTGCAAAGCTTGACGTCTGCTTAATGTAAGTTTTAACAGCTGCACCTCCTGATCACTGCTTACAAAGGGAGAAAAGATGTTTAGCCTCCCTATGTAAAATTAATTTTTTGGACTTGATCCCTTCGCCTGTTAAGACTTAAAACCCACACTCCCCACAGGTGTCTTTCCGCTCGTGTGCCAGGTAAGGGGATGGCATGTAGGTATGCAGACTTCTAGAAATATTTATTCATGGCCATGAATGGTTGTTACATGTGAGCTCCAAACTGATTGAAAAAGAATCATAGCGTGCGCTGTATGGTGTGAGGCTTTGAAATGTGTCAGCCAGCCAGCTCCTGGCACAGGCAAGACATTTCTAGATAGGAGCTTTACCAAAGCTCTTTGGATATTTTCATTTAATACATGGGAAAAACAGAGGAAAAACCAGACCATTAATGGCTTCTTTGTAACCCGTTGGTGTTGTGTTTCAAACTGCTGAGACTGTAGCAGAACAGCATTGGAACTCTGTAGCCAAATCATAACAAGAAATGCTTTCCCTCTGTTATTTAGGACAATAGCAGTGGCAGAGTCAGCATTTCCAAAAAGGGGTGGGGTGGAGAACCTTCAGATCCTGTCTCTGCCTGGTTTAATACTTGAAATCTGGAAAGCTTTGTCCCTCCAATTCATTGAATTGGGAATATCTTAGAAAAGTGATGAAAATGTTTATTTACAGTAGTGTTTCAATGACTGAGTTTGAATTACATTTTACTAAAAGACTTTCTGTTTGGTGGGCTTGGTCTTGGACTACAAAGTTTACATTTAAGCACCACCTTTAAAACCAAGGCCCTACATTTCCCTCAAAGGTTTTTCTGCAATCACTGTCACAACCACTGAAATGCAGAAAGGATGTTTTAATTTCTAGACTACTTAGTCTGTTGTGTGATAGGACCTACACACTCACTGTTTTAGCATGTAACTGTAATTTTTGTCCCTGCATTTGTCACGGACTAAATAAGGCACAATATCTGGGGTCTGTGAGCCCATGGTTGGTGGGGTGCAGAGCAGATAAGGTGACTGCTTTGGTTTTAGCTCATTTTAGCATGCATATAAAAATTTGGAAGAGTATAGAGATTACCACTGTCCTGTGCAAGGATGACAACTGAATTTATCAGCTATTCCACACCATGGTGTATGAACACACTGGAGCTTCTCTGGCCTTGAAGCTCAGGAGGGTTAGACCCTAACACTCAGTACTTGGATGGGAGTCAGTACTTTGGGTGGTGCAAGCTTCCAGCTTGATATAAAGGGGTGGGGAGGGAAATCACCCTGAGGACAATCAGACCTTGGAAAGGGGTACCCTGAGAGGTTGTGGACTCTGTCCTCACAAACTTTCAAAACCCAGCTCAGAAAAAACCCTGGGCAATGTGGTTTGTGTTCAGTTGTGAGCCTGATTTTAGCAGGAGGGTGAGCTGGATGACCTGCTGAGGTGGCATCGAACCTCAGTTACTCTAGCATTCTGCGGTCTGATGTTGAATGTTATGTTTCAATGCATTTATGTTTTGGTTGGGTTTGTTTGTTTGTTTGTTTTGTTGGGTTTTTTTTATATGAAGTCATATGTTTACGTGAGTTGACTGTAATGGTAATATTCAATAATCATGACAAATTTATCATTAAAAAGAGGTCACATTTTCTGACATGAGTAGAAAAAATATTTTTCACATATTTCTAAAGATAGCACTAATTGCCATAAGGCTTACTTTGTTTATACATAGAAAAAATTTCCACAAGTTACTAATGATAGACTGTAAGGTACTCAATATCCAATAAATAAAGTAAATAAAATAATTACAACATGGCTTCTTAGGATAAAAGTCTAATTTTTTCTTCAAAATATATAAATGACCAAAACCAGGAGTATATTTGTGACAGAAGCAGAATGGCTTGCAGTATTCTGGAACAGCAAGCACTGGAACAGGTTGCCCAGAGAAGCTGTGGATGCCCCATCCCTGGAAGTGTCCAAGGCCAGGCTGGATGAGGCTTTGAGCAACCTGGTCTAGTGGAAGGTGTCCCTGCCCATGGCACGGGAGTTGGAACTAGATGGTCTTTAAGGTCCCTTCCAACCCAAACCATTCCATGATTCTCCATTCACAGAAATTGCACAACCCAGGTACCAAATAGAAGCTTTGTTTTCCAAGATTCACTCAAAGCTAAAATGTTTGGTATAGTCATGTTAGGCTTAAAGGTCCTTGTATTTTTTTAAAATTGACTAGTTGTTCTTCTGGTTGGAAAAACAATTACTGTGTATTTAGAAAGGATGTGTTTTTCCTTTTAGTCACTGATCCTTCAAAATAGGTATGTATCCAAAGCTGCTCATTTCTCTGCTGTTGAAAAAGGACTAATTCATTGTCTCTTGGTTATTTTGAGGACCTGGATGGCAGTGTTCAAGTGTCTGAAAATGCAAAAAGTCCAGTGTTTTCCAAGTATTAGGATAACATACCTCTGCATGTTACATAAAGCATTGCCTGTTGCAGTTTTGAAATACTTTGAGCATAAAGCAATAATGGAGAGACACTTTCAGTGACTGAACATAAATGCATTTTTGACATATTTTTAATACTACTGTGAAAATAGATTTTATACATGTTAAAGTTTGAAATAATGCATTTATTGAGAGCTAAATTAAAGAAAAATGTCTAGTAAATTCATGACTATCGTCTTTCCCT
>NW_010269579.1:13028-22042 GCF_000690775.1 Eurypyga helias
GTGGACAAAAATGGAAAGCAATTTTATTCAGTGTTACAAATAAGCTCCTCAGTGTTTCTTGTTTCAACTTTTACTTGGTAAAAGTTACTTTAGTCACAAAAATGAATCAAGTCTGGTTTTTTCTCTATGAGAAATCTCAACTTTTTAAGGAATTTTTGGAAGTTTCTGAAGGTTAAGTCTTGGCCAAGGGCTGTATGTGGATTATTATCCGACAAGTTCTGTATTCCGAAGGGCCGACAGTGTTCATGCACATGCTCCAGCAGTTTTGTAGTTGGACATGAGTAATGTCCATTCTTCACTCCTTTTAAATGTATCTTATTCTTATCTCTACATGAGACAGCATAAAACTATGTTGTATAACCAGGATTGGACAGAGTATAGAAATGTGCTGAAGAAGAGATCTCTGAAGCCAAGTGTCAGAAGCTGTTTTCAGTGGCACTTGTACATCTATGGCTTCATAAATCAGTGGATTTCTAACTTTACTTCATTTTTCTGAGTACTTACTCCTAGTACTTTTCTCACTATGAGATTTTTGTATGGGCCTAGGACTTCTTGCTGCTTGGAGGTTTTTCCCTTGACAAGCTACAACTCTTATGCAAACAAACGTTCTGGGGAAGGTGGTTGTCACCAGCCCCCACCATAGCTGTGCAGTTCATAAAAGGGGCAGAAATAAGGGAAGGGGTCCCACTGTACTATTTTGGCTGAGCTGGGAAAGGGAAGGTGTGTGAGCGTGCAGGTGGGCTGGCTTTGAAGATAATGGGGTTGGATTTTTAACTTTGATTCAGGTATTTTGCTGCTCATTGGTGGTGCCTGGTGGTTAGATTTCACTTGTGCAGGGCCTATGAAACCTAGTCCTGAAGCAGTGATCATTGCTAGTGGGCATGTTTCACTGGTTACTTACAGCCTTAATCAGTTTTAATGGCTTTGGGAACATGTTGTTGAGAGGAATGTGCTGGTTAGGTGGATTACCTGTAACAACGGCAAAGTCCTTCAGGGCGAGGCTTGGTGGAAAAGGCTGGCTTCCAAGACAAAACATAATGGTTTGCATCATATAATTAAGCAATATATCACTGAATATACACCCAGTAATGGTGAATTGGGAAGGCTTTTGGACAGATTAATTCTGGCACTTCATATTATGCAAGTTCTTTTTGCCTTTTTTTAATATAATGTATTTAAACAGCATACAAAATACATATTTGATCTGAATCTGTACAGAAAAGCCTGTAATAATACAATACCTTCTAAACAGAGAGGCAATTTAGATCAATTTGGGAACTGCAGTTACTAGGAAGGGCAGCAGCTTTTTGTGTAAGGAGTTGCACCTGGTGAAAGGGGCCACAGCAAAGGTCTGCAACCTTTACCTGTAGGAAGGAACATGAAGACAATTAGATATTTCATTATAGTTCTTAAAAGAACATGAATAGAAATTCAGACTTCTAAATACCTTTTTGGATTCGTTCTTTACTTTCTGCTTAGTTTAGGAGACACCCAGACTCCAGAACCTGGGAATCGTTTTTAGGCTTCCAGGCTGAGCGCAGGTGCAGGTGTATTGTGAGGCAAGTCAAGGTGAGACCCCAGCACGCGCCCGCAGTCGCAGACCGCCTCGCTCCCACCAAAGGCACCTGGGAGCCATCTGGCAGCAAGACAGAGTGCATCTTGTAATATCTCAGCAAATTATTTTGAATGTGGCTAACAGGCAGTTTCTCTGCATTAAGACGGTAGCCTTCTGGTCCCAAAAGTCAGGACTTGTGCTGACAGTGGAACCAATCAAATTATTCAGGATACCACTGACCCGCATCCTGCAGGGACTGCAATGAGATGCTCTCAACCTATTTCTCTAACTCTTGAGATACACCTATTCTGTGGCCAGGTCTTTTCTTGCAGAAGGTTGCACCGCTGCATATGTTTTTGTTAAAACACACCCTGAAGGAAAAATATGCACAAGATTATATTAGTATTGACAATAAAGAATTAACATGCATCCTATTGTTATCTTCTACCAAAGCAGATTTTTTTGGAGTGATTGTGTGTGAAAGTCTATAATTATATTGACTTTAGCCAGAAGCATTCTTTCCTCCAAGAAATATGTGCCTAGATACACTTGCACAAGCACCATCTGTGGCTTTTTTAGGATATTCAAGTAATAATCCTTTGAAAAAGAACAACTAACTGCCTGACATAATAAAGCAAAACAGGATTCATTAATTATTTACTAGATTAAGGTAGTAAATACCTTAATGCATATTAAGGTGTCCCTTAGAAGGTGTCCCTGCCCATGGCAGGGGGGTTGGAACCAGATGATCTTCAAGGTCCCTTCCAACCCAAACCATTCTGTGATTCTATTATTAGAAACAATTTATAGCAAAAATACCAATTATTTATAATTCTAGAACTGGTATTGATATGAAAGTAAGAACAACCTGCTTAGGATAATTTGTCATAAAGTTAACTTGAGCTGGTTTTGTTGTTTACTAGCTTAGGCAAGATGTATTTCCGCTGATAAAGAATAGAAGTTTTGCCAGACGATGCACTCTCCCTAAATCATGATTGACTCTCAAAGTATTTGCTTTGCTTCTTATGTAGTTTTTCTATTACACAGTCTGTCTGAGACAAGATTTGACCAGGTTTGCAATGAGATTACATTCTACTGCTCTATTTAACTGCAAAAATTGCTGTGAGCTGCAAACCTAGTCACATGCTGTAGTTCAGACTGAGCTACTGTCAGAGCTATGGAGAGAAACTCAGTGGAAGTCGAGATTGCTCCCCCTTGTTCTGCATCCTTTTGAGAAGGCAGGAAAAGAACAGATTATGCCCAGTGAGGTGGAATAAGATGGTATCAAGTATAGTAGCCTGTGGAAATTACAAGATATTGCTCAGAAAACTGTCAATTTTAAACTGAGAAAACACGATAAAGTCGCGCTGAAGTCTAGAGCAGTGTGCAGGGCTTTGTTATGATTTGAATTCAATTATAGTAAAAGAAAACAGAATTTTCCAACACCTCACACTTGAATGAGAATTTATTCCCTAGCATACCACAGATTTCTACCCCAATAGTTTTTGCCAGAAATACTGTAAATCTATGTTTTTGAAAGACTTCTTACATCTAATAGTTTATCATCTCACATAATCATGTGAGTCTCTAAAGTTTATTTGAATATATCAGTGGATTTTTACTCCTTTGCCCTCTTTTTTGTTTAAGCCCTCTTGGTTTATGGTTGTCAGGAAGAGCCTGTGCTTATCTCATTGCTAAAAAAAATGTGATTTTGTTTTTCTCTCTCATCACAAAGTGAAGAAAAATTATACTTTAATATGGTTTTATGCAACTGTGCAGCAGGATTTGTGATGGGAAAGACTTTTTTTCCTAGTGACCAGCTGTCTGAAAGCAGCAGTGCATGAACACATCCATTCACCCAGATAAACATTTTCCCAGATTTGATTTAAGACACTTCATTGAAGTTATTAACGGTCATGTAAAAGAGCAACAATATATGAGTGAATCAGGCCTTAGGCCTTGATTTTCATCCAAAAGATAAAAGCAAATTAAGAAATTGAGAGAATGAAACAATGGGTAAAGAACTGGAACTGAATCACTTCTGGAGGGAGATTTAGGACATAATCCTGCAAAGAAAAACCTGCTCTGGCCCTGATCCAAAACAGTACTCAAGTCTTAACTCCAACTCCATCAGCAGTTTCACTAAAGCCACAGTAGTTTCACTAAAGTCAAATGTCTGCCCGTATGCTTTGTAGACTGAGGCCAGAATATCAGTAATTTGCAGGACTGGACCCTCAGAGAAATTATATTGGTCAACTGATAAGCACTGGTAATAGTCTTAATTATTTTCAGTCAGCATACTGCTGCAACCTACATGATGTCCAATTCCTTGCAGATTGCTGGTCCTTGAGCTGAAATCTTTATTGAACCATTTACAGTGATTGTTCCATGGTTAGTTACCTTTTCAGGTGAAGAAAGGTATTTTGGCGGCGGTGGGGGCGGAAAGGCAGCATCTGAATATTGAATTTCTTTCCATAAGACTGTGTCAATGCCAGTGGAGATGGAAATAGACTGTAGATAACTGCTTGGCACTGAATGTGGGTTAGGTAAGACCTTTCAATGATAAATGAGGCAGGAGAACAGCCTAAAGCGCTTGGAGACAGCCTGAAGCCAGCCAGCCTGTCTCAAGGGGTCACACCGAGGACACAGATTTGGGGGAGCCTGGATGTGCAAGTGGGTGGCCGGGTTTCCTGGGGTCTCCCCCTCTAAGACCAGGCTGTGTTTCAGCTAAGGGACCAGACCTGCTGTCCCTCGCAGCTCTGGGGCAGGCAGGGGCTGGTTCCTGGGGTGGGAGAGTGACCATAATACCTCCTCCCACAGCTGGGCTTTGGGTGGTTTCATGTCCTGCAGGGGCAGTTATGCCTGGTTCTCGCTCTGGTACTGCTGCGTTTTGGATTCTGCATGCTCCTTTCCAAACCAAGGGTGATAAAAATCCACTTTATAATGAGTGATGTGTGCAAAAACCCTTGAATCCAGAGCTCATGTGTGGGTCAGAGTTCAGCTTCAAGTTTGAGCTCACACTTGCTGGCTCATGATGAACTGGTTCAGAACTCCTAAACCTTCCCAGGATTTGCATTAGGATCCAATATATTTTTTTTCTTGGATGTCTGGATGTGGGACTGTGGTTTGTACCATTTGAGACAGGATATTCAGACCCAGACATAGAGTTTAAATCTAGATTTAATCTGAGCTGTCTCTAGTTATGAGCACATGTAGAGGAAGAGAAACAGGGCGAAGGTGACTAAATTCCTCAGCGCTCCAGAAGTGTTCATGTTCCATTTCAGTTATATTTGGACACAGATTTGAAATAATTTTGAAATTATTTAAACAGACTGCCTCATCAGGTCTTAATCTAAACTGGACATCTTTCTAAAAAGATATTTTTAAAATCGTTGCTATAAACTCAATATAAATTACTGATGTGATGCAGGAATTGCTAATTCAGAATATACAGCTTATGGTATTTCAGCATTTCACTGGACGATATACTGGCTAATCGTTAAAATGATTAAGAGGAAGACATGAATGAAAGTAACTGCAGATGGTCCTCAAGCTGCTGGAGTGCTATATCCAGATTTCAGATAGACCCCCCAGCTGTTTAGCCTCTCATTATGGAAAGCAAAGGTTGCCCCAGAATTAACTTTTACTGTGAGCCTCCATGAGACTTTGACCACCCAAATACCTACGAAGAAGATTTCTGCAGCGTACCACGTCATTTTCATTTATGCCACACTTCATTATATGTGGTAACTAAGCATAGATAGCAAACAACCAACAAGAGCCCTTTTGTCTACTACTCCACATGGGAATCATCTAACCTCTAATAGGGAAGATGTGCTTTTGGAGTCCAACCAAGCTGGTAGTAGTCCTTCTACATTTGCTTTTCCTTAAGAAAATGCAGTTCATGCCCTTTCCCACTGAATAAATGGTTCTAATTATCTGAAACATTTCACATTTTTTCCAGTGTTTAATCACTGGCTTCCAAAAAGCCTAGACTTGGAACAGAGTCTCGAAGCTCTGCATGACCACAGCCGTTGCTCTTATCTGACTTAATCTTGCCCACCTCGGGGATAATTTATGGCTATTTGATCTGTTATGTAAAATACATCCAAGGTTGTTGACCTAGAACCTCCCGCAGTCCCACTTGCTCATACAGGATATTCCAGGGTTGCTTTAACTCAGTTGAGCAATAGTTTTTTCTAAAAGTAGCCCCACTGAAATTCATAGGGCTGACTACTTGTTTAGGAAAGTTGTGGTTAGTGTGTAACAGTACCAGAGTCCATCTTGGGATAATGCTGCTTTCTTGATGAAAACACCTGCCGGGGAAATTCTGCAGTTAGTAAAAAAATAAAGTTATAAAACACATTACAGCCCGTATCATTGGCAGTATTCCTAAAGAAGGGAATCTACACTTACCTGAAAATCTGGTTTTTTATAGTGGTTAAGGAGACTGAAGGATCCATATAGACCATCCTATGACTGTTACCTGTTACTTGCTCTGGATGGAAGAGGATCCTCAAGCAAGCAGCTGGGGACAATGCTCTGGAATTGGCTGCTTCCCAGTACTCTGATGGCTTCAGGCAAACTGGGGTTAATCATAAACTCTGCAGTAAGTGGAAAACTGGTTGCCTCATGGTTATTTAGTTTTGAAATTACTATCCATTCTGCATAAGACACTAAAAAAAAGGTGTTATCCCAGGGAGCAATCCTGTTTTGTTTCTTTCTGCTGTTGGTTTAATAACTTGATATTTTCAGGAAGTTAACTCAGATGGGCTTATGAAGATGAAAGTGTAATTAGGGATATAATCCATCTCCACATCAGAGAAACCCTGTAAAACCAGTGAGAAGGAGCTGTGCAGCCACAGTCACATGCACTCCTTAAGCCTGATGGCGATAGCGACACTTTGGCTGGTACCGTTTAAGGGCTTTTAATGGGAAGAGGAAGAAATGTCTCCTGACTCCAAAAATCCAATTTAGCATTTCAGTCTATGATAAATTAACTGCCTTGTTGCAGTGACTATTCACCCTGTTTGAATCCCAGTGCAGGCAAAAAAATGTAAGGACGTCTGCCTGGCATAAAGCGTGGAAGTAAGCAACATGCCTCCGTTCACCTCTGGCTTACTGTGCCGACGCTAAGTACAAGGAGCGCAGAATTTGAAATATATGTAAGAATGCACTGGACACAGCATCAAAGCATTGTCTTGATCACCATCATCCATTCACAGTCTTGCAGAGTGTAGTAATGCATATTTTCTTGCTTATTCTTAGATTTGTAGTTTGACCCATGAGAATTATTTTTCTCTCTTGCTGAGATCAGGGGAGTAGACAGGCTACACTAGAGCTTTGATATATTAGCTGATTATAGCTTCTGGCAGCCTTCAGGATGGAGTTTCTCAGCAGCAAGTCCTCCAGAGGATTTCTGAGAGTGGGATTACTGTTAAGTTTCTGTCCCGATCGCAGTCCTGCTGCTAATAGGGTGTGTGAAACACAAGTTCAAATGTCGGCACATTCTCCTATGGGACAGCAATATTCAGTGTACAATTTCCATATCTGAGAAAAGCTACATGATGATATTTTTTTGTCTGTTCTATGATCTGTGGTGCATCCAGCACAAGCATCGTCTGTGGTTATTAGTTTAGCTATTAGACTAGTGCACTGCTTTTCCCAAGCTCATGAAAATTAATGGTGAAAGCAAAAATAATCACAGAAGCTATGTGATTGCTTTTCTATGAAAATAGAATATCAAGAAAGCAGGAATTCCTGCTACCTCAGATGCTGGAGTTAGGAGCATAGTCACTGTTCAGTCCTGATACAGTCCTTGAAGAAAGTTTAACATCTGAATTTCCTCCAAAAATGCTAGTTCTCTCCACTGACAACAGAAGGATCCTAGTGTAACTAGGTCCTTAAATTTGATAGTTAAATTTCAAAGTGATTAGTTATTCCCCTCCCAACAGTTAGCACCTTCTGGGGCTTATTTCTCTTCCTCAAAAGCTTTGAAATCTTTGATAGAAATGTGACTATGATTTTTTTTTTTCCTGTTTGGAATTGGATATGGACCTTAAACCACTGGGAGACTATCAAGAGATAGGATCTTTCAGACAGTTCTGCTTTGGCATCGATTCAAAGTCACCAAAATGCAGAAGATGCACTGTATCCTCTTATGAGTCCCATGACCTAGGGATGTTAACTGAGCGGTATTTGTAAGCTGGTACTCCTTGCTGCACATATAATATTAGGGTTATAAGAATTTCAAAAGGTTTTAAGAGATTTTAAAGGAACCTTTTGCTTTCTTTGGTAGTTCATCCCAAGCTGTGAGTGCCAGTTTCTCTCCAGGGCTTGCAGTGCAGAAGACGGAAGTTTCCTTTTGACATCTAGCTGAGTAACAGATCTGGGGTCCAAAGGTGGCTTTCCAGAGGAGGTGTTACAGCTGAGCAGAAGCTCCTTTCCATCTCCCAGCTATATATTCCTCATTGCAATGTGTTGCCAAAATTTCTGTAGGAATTCATAATGTTGTCACCTTCCCAAACTGCTGCTGTCCTTGGAGTCCCACCTGGAGACTTTTAGAGGAAAGACCTCTGCCTTTCCACCTTCTTGCATGCCCCTTTAGCAGTCGGGTCCCAGCCATGGGAAGATGCCTACGCCTGCCTCCCCAGCCCTATGTGCCACATACGTGCGCTGTCCTGTGCCACTGCACCTCCCACCCCCGCCACACCATAGGTGACCATGGAAAGGCAGCTGCACTTCCCAGTTACTCTTTTACCTGTATTTTTGTGTGGTGTGGAGGAAAAGGCAGGAGCACCTGCGGGGCTGAAGGGCTGTGGTGCTTTGGGTAGGGATCAGCACCACCGCCACGTTGCTGCATTCAGCGTTTCATTTCTGTACCTTTTGGTGACACGTGGTGATACAGGAGGCTAAACCCCTATGCGGTTCAACAGGGATCGGCGCTACGTTATGCGTTGATAATGAGGTCCAGGGGGACTCAGTATCCACCAGCCCCACATCTGTGGAGCAAAAAGGAAGAGACGTTATGAATACTGTTTATTCCGTGTAGCGGTACTTAAAGAATCGTGGCTTCTGGAATCGATCCTTGGCCTGAGGGAGCGTTAAACATACTGAACCCAGCGTCGTGATTTACATCTCCTTTGAGCCTGCCAAGGTCAGCCAAGTACAGGCCACAGAAAGCATCGGATATCATGAAATTAGTTCTTCCAGACTCCAAAAACTTTATTACTGCAGAAAACATGCTCAGTATAGCTGGTAAATAAGGGAAATTAGGAGAGAAAAGGCACAAACACTAGCAAATCCCAAATGAACTCAGCACTGGAATGAGTCTTTACGGTGAGTGCCCGCTGTGGGGTAAGATACACAAGAAGTGACCTAAGGAATGGGAAATGGGAGCAGGGGCCAGGCCGTGGAAGGAGCCCCGGGAAAGCCGATCCGACACTGCCACCTGCGGGCC
>NW_010269580.1:0-10415 GCF_000690775.1 Eurypyga helias
CGGGGCGCGTGTCGCTCCCGCGGGGCGCGGAAATCGCCGCGGGCGCGGTACCCGCTGGTGGGGGCGCTGACCAGAGGGGCCGTAGCTGAGGCCGCAGAGATGTGCGTCAGGTGAGTCACCATCGCTCTTCAGCTCTAAGACCAGAGCGTGCACCGCCGGCAGTCTGTCTGCGTGCTGTAGCCGCTTCGTCGGAGTTGGGAGGCCTCTAGGTAGGAGAATAACCGGGGGGGAATGTAACACCCGTGAAACCGGCTGTGGAAGCGTGTGGGCAAAGCGTCACCTCCCAGGATCGCATCTGGAGAGCTTTCCGTGCTCTTCCAGCTTCGGAGGCGGGAGGGAGAGCCACTGCGGATGAATACCCATTCCCTCGCTAGCCTCCGGAGTGGCTGGTGAGTGGAAGATAGTCTGCTACACGTGTTGGAAGGGGAACGACGCATCACCCTTGTACCAGGTTCCCTTCTGACAGGGGTTCTGTTTTATCTTAGACACCATGCCTGCCCTCAGACCTCTCGTGAAACCTAAAATTGTCAAGAAGAGGACCAAGAAGTTCATCCGCCATCAGTCCGATCGCTATGTCAAGATCAAGGTAAAAGGTCACTGGAAATTCATTAAAAAATAAATTCTGGGATGGGATGGGGGTCGCCTTCCGGGTTGATGGCGAATTAAAGCATAAAGGGTCAGTACTGAAATGGCATTGATGCTGGAACGGCCTGGCATGGGGGATCTTTTTGGAGACTGGTTTTGGCTAGAGCCGTTACCTCGTGCCGGGCATTTTCAGACTGATGTTGTTCCATAACTTCAATATTTTCTGCCATTTCTTCAGCGCAACTGGCGTAAGCCGAGGGGTATTGACAACAGAGTTCGCAGGCGGTTCAAGGGTCAGATCCTGATGCCCAACATTGGCTATGGCAGCAATAAGAAGACAAAGCACATGCTGCCCACAGGGTTCAGGAAGTTCCTGGTCCACAACGTCAAAGAGCTGGAAGTGCTTATGATGAGCAACAAGTAAGTCTGCAGGACCTGTGCACTCCCCGCCTTGTGCAGAGCAGTCACTGGCAGCTCTGCTGCCTACGCTGGGGCTGTATGCTGCTCGTCCCCTCACGCTGCTGGATCGGGAAACGAAAAGGTGGCGCGGTTGGGGTGAGACATAGGTGGGAGACAAGGGAAGTTCTCGCTTTTAAGAGCACGAAAGTTGTCTTGATTCCTTTAGTGCTGCAGTGCTGCAGGCAGGAGGGCACAGAGAGCGTCCTGGGGCAGGCAAACGCCTGTCTTTGGCAAAAATGCATTACAGCGGTGAACAGCACTGTACCTACACCACCTTGATGAAACAGTGATTGGAATTTTGGCTTCGTATCTGCTCAGACACAGGCCTAAATCTACTTGTAGCACTTGCTTTCAGAGCAAGGTCATTAGAGTAATAACACCATTAAAAACTACTTCTTGCTGACTCTTCCTTTGTAAGAAGCAAAGGGAGCTGTCGTGGAGGGGAGCTCCTGCTTCAGACCGGAACACGTTGGGCTGGGCCATGGGGCGGGACTTGTGGTTCAGCTTGTGTGCTGTGCCGCCTCTGAGCGGTGCTGGCTCTGCAGCGCTCGGCCTTGGCTGCTGCTGGCGATGTTGGAGCCAAGCCTGATGCGCAGTCTGTGTCCGCCAGGTCATACTGCGCAGAGATTGCTCACAACGTGTCTTCTAAGAACCGGAAGGTCATCGTGGAGAGAGCCGCTCAGCTCGCCATCAAGATCACCAATCCCAATGCCAGACTGCGCAGCGAGGAGAATGAGTAGACTGGCTTCTGCATCCAAGGTGTATTTAATAAAGTATAAAACCAAACGCTGGTGGGTGTTTTGAATGTCCCCAGGGAGGGACTTGGGCTTGGTGCCTGTGTGCAGGTGGGGCAGCAGCCCGCTGCTGGGTTTCCCCTGCAACCGTGGTGTGAGCCTGGTTGTCCAAGGGTGCACTCGCAGTGGCGATCTCTGACGGCCTTGTGACAGCTAATGAGTTCAGGAGTGCACACAGTTTCACAAGAGTATTTTTATTTTTTATACCACTCAAACAGACTGTAAGTTCTTTCACACAGCACTATAAATACTCTTCACATCAACCACTCTCGTCAAAAAAGGAGAGATGAAAGCTTATTCCAGGTCCGTGGCTACAAGAAGGGTATCATGGTGGCCTTGTTCTCTAGCTTGCTGTTACATCCTCTGTCTCTTAAGGTGCTTTTTCCTACGCAAAGCAGCATTTGAAGACAACAGCCACTCTTTAAGTTTTCCAGTGCCAGAAGGGTTAGTGTCTGGTTGCACCCCTGGTTGGTGACTTTCACTGCTTCTCTGACATCAAAATGCTGAATACCAGCTCTCCTGCCACTGCCTGCTGCTGCTTAGTGAGCTGTAGTCGGCGTGGCTGGTGGGTCAACACACTCCCCGAGCTGCTGGAGCAGGGAAAGATAAGCCAATGTTAAATGGAAAGAAAAGCTTAGCATAACGTTTGTTGCGGTGACACAAGCTGATCCTGTCTTGCTGAAGGTGGCTGGTTGAGGTATTCTGCAGTCATAACTGTAACGGGAAGTCCAGCAGGACAGCTTTGTATCACCTAGAAACAGGAGGGGTGCCCGTTGGGTGAACTGAGCCCTTGGGTGGCAAGCCTGGCTAACAACTACCCCCTGCGGCTCCTGCAGCGTGGCTGATGCAAGTCTGCTCAAAACAGACCATAATGAGCTGTAAGCATCACATCCACAAAGATGGGACTATAGTTTTCAGCCATGTTATTTAGTGAAACAATATAAATACATTCTTCAGGCAATTAGGGGTAGAAAGTGCATGTGCAGTGGTTAAAAAAAAATCACTTTTCTTTGTACTGCAGTAAGGAAACATTTCAGGAAGTAGTTTCCGGTTTTCATGGAACCACACTCTATTTGGATTGCTTTGTATGCCCCTTACAAACTTGCTCGTTTTCCAACACACACACACCCCTCCCATAAGGGCAATTTTCCCTTATCTCACAAATCTCACTCTGATTCAGTGAGGTGGCTGACGCTCCAAGCGCAGCTGGAACCAGCCCTTTTCTCCTGCTGGAGCCCTGGGACTTGCCAGTGCCTATGGCAGCAGAGACGAGCTGGGTGATACCCCTCCTTGGTACAGAGGAGCTGGGTGAAACTCCGGGGCCCGTCTGCGGCGCCTGTTCAGTTAACGCATTGCGAGGGCAGGAAGGTGGTGGAGCGAACATCTTAGCTCATGTCCATTGACTCTGAGGTGGGTAGGGAGGCTGAATCTTTCTGAATGCTCTCAAAAAGTGATGCCATTTCAGGATTGGATTTGATCTGAGATGAAAACTCGGCCATCACTGGACTCTTCTCTACTTCAGGGATGGTCAGCAGAGCAGCTACTGCTCTCATGGCGGATCTCTTCAGTTCTTCCTGCTTCTCAAACTCCTGTTTTACAGACCCAGCTTTTACCTACAAATCCAAAGCACCATTGTCAGTTGGCATTTAGAAAAGACAGCAGAGGCACACAGAATCGGACACGCCAGCAGTGAGACGAGCAGATTATTTTCTAACCAGAGGAGTCGGCGGCAATGACAGAGAAGGCCAGGAGCACAGGTGGCTTGGTGGCAGAACCCACCCCCCATGTGTCATGCTCGGCCTGCCCTTACCTTTGTGGAGCAGGTTGCCCGGAGTGGCTCAATGAGTCGCTCGAGCCGCTGCAGCACGGCGCTGGGACAGAGCGTGGACAGCCGAGCCAGCATGATGAACGTCAGCATCTAGAGAGGAGGAAGGATAAACCCGGCGTTGCTTCACCGCTCCCTCTGACCCGCCCCAGCCATGGAGCGTGGCTCCTCTCTGCCAAAGCCTGCTTCCTCTGTGGTAGAGTGGTGAGTCTCTTGGCACGCGTGCGAGGGGTTTTTAGTAAGAGCTTCGTTTGTACTGAAGTGCACCCACCGGCACCCAAGCGCAAGGGCTGCCAGTGCGTGCGGCGCCCTGCTCGCGTGTGTCTGCACAGGGCTGGCGGCCTTTGAGGGAAAAGCCAATGTGCGGCACAGGGATTGTGCCGCTGCTGTCTACGTGGAGGTAAATCATAGTATGAAAAGGATGTAGCACTTCCTGTTAAGCTATGAGGCCATCAACAATGACAATGCTAATATTTTTTAATATAGCATCACTGGCTGTGCTGAGCAAGTGACAATTCTAAGTTTAGAGGCAGAAGGAACTTATTTTAGACCTTGGTAAATTCCCTATAAAACCAGCTACACCAGGGTTGTGCTTTCAAGGCCACCAGTGTCACACTAGAGCTAGACAGGCTGCAGCAGTTGCAGAGAATAGGAAATAGCATGGCAGGGGCACCCTGCGGTGACACCAGCTCAATTCAAGCCCAGGCTCCCAGAGAACGAGTGACATCGGTGATGTCACCACCCTCCAGCAGTTAAGGCACAGCATCTACCCGAATGTCATAGTGATCCTTCAGTCCATCCTCCACGTGGTTCAGGTACTCGTAGATATCCAGTCGGTCGAGGCAGCTTTCCAGCAGCGTGTACATGCATTCAAAAGCAGCTTTCCTCACGTCAAGGCCGTCATCCACTGTGTGCTTGAATGGCCCCATTTCTACCTTAAACAAGAAAATAAATACAGCTGTCACCTAACAGCAGCAGGGTGACGGCATCACACGCACCGAGCCACTGCCGTACTGCACCCGAGCCGAACTAATGCCGTACCTCCCGGATGAGCTCCCTTCTGACCTTCGTTTCATTGTACAGGCTAGGGAGAACTGCATTTAGTAAATCTCGGATTAAAGAAGGTTTGTTGTGAGCAGCAGAGTTAAACATGGCTAAAGCCACACGTCGAACATTCAGGTCTGGATCCTGAAGAGTTTTTAAGAAGTCACCTGTGGGATGAGAACACGCCACTCAGTCCTGCTGCCATGCTTTAGAAGTACTGTAAAATAAGAACATTGCAGTGTATTTCAAGGAACCAGGTTATGAAAGAATCTATGGTCAAATAACTCTAGGGGCATAGTCTAACAGAGACATTTGAGATGCCTTCCCTCCCTTCATCTGGGATATAGTGAATGGAAGAAACATGACTTTCCTGCAAACCGCATGATTCTAGCTACCTCATCCTAAAGTCAAGTCAGAAGCTTTGGTATTCAAGGAAGTCGGTTTTGGGTTTTTGTTCTTTTCTTGCTCAGATCTTATCTGCTCAGACTTCTCTGACATAGAAGGCCCAGCTTTATACAACAGATCTGAGATGTAGGCTCATAGACACAAGACCTGTTTAATGTAGGTTATATTTTCCAGGATCCTTGTAGTGAGATGCCTGAATCATAAGGTTAAAGGCAGAAGGAACAGTGGAACGTGCCCAAGAGTAAGACACCAGAGCATTTACCAAGGACTCACGTAACAGTCTTGCTCTTTAATCCCAAAAGCAGAGAAACCCAAATAAAACCTAACTGGATTAGACAAGGTTCCCACAGGTATGAGAAACCCCTGAGCTGCTAATGACGCCTAACACCACATGTTCCCAGCTCACGCTGCTGCTCGTACTAGCCCACCTATGCAGCCTTTCAGGAGAGCATCAATAGGCTGAGGCTGGTCTGCGATTGTGAACTTGACTGCAGTTACCACCGTGCTCCGGGCATGTGGAGAGCCTGCGATGAAGAGGGAAAGAAAGATCAAGAGACAAAATCGTTGCTGTAACTTTGCAGTGCACATTCTGCTCTTGGTCACATTACATACACACTGAAGAATGAACAGAGGATTTGTCTTAACAACCTCCTTGTTTAAATCCTGCTCCCACACAATCTCCACGTGCAGTCCCCGTTCCTAACACCCTCCTGGCCTTGGCGCACACTGGTGCTCCCCTGATCGGCCCTTGCAGAGATCCTCGCTTCCTGCTCACCTCTGCAGACCGGCTTTGCTCCCTGTTGTACCCACCAGCAGCCGTTCACAAGAAGACTTGCCAGCAAAAGAAGGCATCACCCCCCTCTCACCACTGCCCTTCCCATTACCTGATGACAGCTGTTTTTTCAGCCGGGGCAGCAGCTCGGAGGGATTCACCAAAGTCAGCTTCCCCAAGCATTCAGCCACCACATTGCGCGTCCCTTCCTCTGCGCACTCACAGTGCTTGAAGAGCAGAGCCCAGATATCCTCCACGTAAGGTTTGAGGCCATCGGCCGGGGAGGAGCTGATGACTTCTTTTAGAGAGTGCAGCAGGAGGTACTGTCTCTTGGGTTGGCTTCCGATCTCTTTCAGCATGAAGGGAAGATACTCCTTAAGATTCCCAACACTGATGTTCCCCAATGCATAGGAAGCAGCAGATTTCACCTCTTCACTGGGGGAAGTGAATGCCTCCAGGATGACAGTTTTGAGCTCTCTCTGCGCACTGAGGTTCGTGGTGCGCCCCATCTCTGCCAGGGAAAGGAAAGCTAGCACTTTAACAGCAGAGCTGGACTTGGGGTTTTTTACATCGTGGATAAACTGGTTCACTATCGCAGGGGCTTCCTTTGGGCAGGCTGAGGAAAGGGCTGCCACGCACTTTGCGACAGAGTAATATGCCTGTTTGTGTAGCGTGGCTGATGTCCCCCCTGAACCTGAGGAGTAAATGGGTGCAGTCAGCTGCTTCATCAGCTCCGAGTAACCCACGGTGGCCATCTTCGTCAGAACCAGGGCCTGGAAGAAGTCTATGATGGCGTTCAGCGCCCCTCCTTGCAGCAACGGCGAGTGGACAAGCTGAAAGATTTCAGCAAGAACGGAACCGCTGATCTTAGAGATGCAGGATGGATAAACCTTAGCCAGAGTAGTAAGGAACATGATAGCCACCTGGGAAACATGCATGTCATTCTCAGTAATTAAAGCGGGGAGCTCCGTTAGGACAGACTCTATCATGGCAGGCTTGAGGCTGTCACTGTAGTTCTTCACCAGGATGTCCAGAGCAGTCAGAGTGCTCAGTTTCAAGGTACGTTGATTCTTTCTCAAGAAGGAAGCTAGAATGGGGAAGCCTTCCCCAAGAATGGGTCTTAAATCTATTCTAAGTGGAGAGCTAGCAATTAAGGTTAATGCTTTGACTGTTGTCAACCTGGTGATTTCATTTTTGAGCCTCTCCAGAAATATCTTCAAGGTTGGCTGGAGATCAGTGCCTAAGTGGTCTCCCAGATTGTAAATAATTTGTCCCATGCAGGAGATGGCACGTTCCTTCACCTCCTGGTCGATGTCAGCTGCCTTCAATCGCTTCAGAGTACCAGGGAAAAGGTCCTTCACATAGGGCTTGGCATCAAAAGTGCAAGATTTGTCCAAGGGCCTGATAACCTTCACAAGTTGCTGAGTAACCAGCAGAGCTTCTGAAGTGATCTTATAAAAGGGGTCTCCAATACAGGTCACAATAGGAGGTAGCAGGCTTTTGATATGAGGATGAAATACCTCCGGCTGGTGGTTGCAAAGAAGAACGTGAAGGAAAGACAGTGTATCGATCCTCATGTTGGAGGAGCTGGATTTATCAGCCAAGGAGAAAACAATACCTGTGCAGAAGAGACAAGAGTGAGTGTCTTATTTCATCAACAAAAAATATTTTTATTACACCCCACTCAATGGAGGACACAGTTGCAGTCAGTTTTCTTTCCTCTCACCACCTGAAAGATGCACACCATTAGAGAGCTACTCTCCTTGCTGTTTTCCTGCTTTCCAGGAAGTGGCAACTCAGACCATGACTGGTCTTTATAGCAGTCCCGGAAGGCTGGGTATGAAAACTTCTTAAAAAGTGAATTCAAAAAGTCATCCTGAGCTGAGACAAGAAGGGGTGGTTAGTCAGGTGCAAATAAGTAGGACAAAATGGCATGAAATTAAGATGGGGAAAGCCTAGTCTCAACACAGGTCCTCCAGGCAGCCAATCATGGGTTTTTCCTTCATTCTTGTCGGAAGTCTTAAAAAATCAATAACGCAAAAGCAGCAGGGGCTCTACGTTTATCTAGTTTTACAACTTCCGTCAGCATTGTTTGGAACATGACTTATGTTTCCCAGAAGAGTTAATGAGAAACGTTTCTAGCAGTACTGCTCGTCACCCCTGAAGCCATGCCTGACTCTTGGTCTGATTGGCTTCCTTCCAATCTATTAATTAATAAGAGGGGGGTGCATGCATCCAGCCCCCAGACAATCACAGAAGGCTTTTGATATATTCACTATACAGTCACACCAAAAGCAAAGGCAGGACCTCAGCATGATAAGCCTGTCAACAGCGGGATGTTTCATGAGACTAAAGGCAGGAAAGCTCAGAGAAAAACGTGGCAGTGCAAAGTAAAAAACAGGCCAATATAAACTATTTTTATAACCCTGCTGCGTTTTGTAAAAGGAAATGCCATTCGTGTTACTGATCTCAGGGGGCTAACAGTGTAATTCCAGCTAGTTTCAAAGAGGCTGGAATAGGCCCTTCTAAAAGCATTACTTCAGGGTACTGCAGAAATGAACTGGATACTCTTATCCTGGCTTTCAGCGGCAGACAGAAGCCAGGACTGATCTGGGAGCTGCTCAGCACATCAACACAGAGCAGAACCTGAAGTGTACGTCCTGATGCTGAGCAGAATAACATACAGGAATAAGACTGGAACACACAGGGAAGGAGGACACGTGTTAGGAACAGATTGAGCCACCCTGCTCCTTCACCCTCAGACCAGTTTACCAGGGATGAGTGCAGGGATGTGATCTGCCAGGCAACCGGGAAGAACATTGGCCAGTTCTGTCAGGAGGCTGAAACAACCCTGTCTTGATTTGATGCTCTTTTCTTTGAGCTGCTTGTGCAAGGCCTTGACGATGCTGGGGACCTGCAGTTTGGAAAAGAAAACCAGAAACACACCCATCAGTTATCCCAGCTTCCAGGGCACAGAGCTACTCTACCAAAGCAGCATGCTCAGTGGAGCCAGGGGCACTAACAGTACAGCAAGAGAACTAACAGGGGGACAGCCAGGAACAGCACACCCCTTCACCAGAGGGGAACGGACTCTGGGACAGAGTACAAGACAGTGCACGTGAAGGAAAGATACATGAACAGGAGAGTGGGAGGGGACGTTATTCTTCTTTTCGATATTCTACAGAGTCCTAAGCAGCCCTTCCTGGTGATGGTGTTATCCTGTGACACAGAAGCTTAAAGGAACACAACAATATGATCAGACCAGGACACACTGCTAAAGGAGCTTAGAGTTTTATGATCCCTTCCTGGTCTGCTGTTCGAGGATCACTATATTTAAATTGGACACCCTGCCAGTGTGTGAGATCGAAAAAGTGTCAGTGATATAAAAAAATAAACCACAGGGCTGAGGTGCAAGTTACTTAAATAAATATCTCATACATATAAGATGATTAATCAGTGATGTAATTACATTTTGACAAGGATTTTGACCCTCCTGCTTCAAGGACTCACAAGTCAGCAGTAGCATCAGCCAGAAAAAGCTGCTGTCATCATCATGCTATTCTGTAACAACATGGTTATTTCCAGCATTTCTTTTGCCACCTTCAGAAATGGCACGTGTGGGCCACAGCGTTCGCAAGAATGCCGGGCTAGGCACAGTCCTGATCAGCATCTGTGGCTAAACTATTCTGACTGTAATTACTCCAGCATATGTCTGAATTAAAGCAGTGCCTCAGAAAAATTGCTTCCACTACTGTTTGTTTGATCAGCAGCGATGTGCAGACTGCGTGCACAACCACAGCAGGCTACCCTGGAAGCCACTGGCTGTTCTCCCATCATGAACCGAATTGCATGCTCTCACATGCCTACTGACCAGATCCAAACTTGTGGAGCTTCCAGTGGCTTACTCCAGTTCCTTTCTACCACAACTCCTTCAGCGAGCTTCCTGAGCAGCAGCTGGGGTAACTGTAAAGCAGCAGACTAACACTTCTTGGCAGTGCTGAGTTAACGGTTGGACTTGACCATCTTAAAGGTCTTTTCCAACCAGATCAATTCTACGTTTCACCCAAAGGCGATGCAGTCTCATTCATGCTCTGCAAACACGTGCCAGAGGCCAGCGGAGGGGGGCAATGCACGTTATACCTCAGTGCTCCCGCACTGCCCCAGCGTTCTCTCCCCAGGAATGGTGGGAGACAAACAGTAAACAGTCAGCCCACAGGATCTGGTTCCCTCTGGTTGCACGCTCAAGGGCTCCTTCAGCTAACTACGTTCTCAAGCTTAACCACTGGGCATATTCATCGGTGGCACGACACACACTGCTCCTCACTGTTTTCTGATTTAACCCAGCCCGCCACCTTCGCACACACCTGGTTCTGAAGCATGGTCAGGGGAACGTCATCTCTGCCAGAGGCATCAGAAGCATGCAGCCAGCTCTGGATGGGCAGTGTTTGCTTCAGCAAGGAGATATAAGCACTGAAGATGTCAGCTTTGACGTTTTCCTCCCTCTCTTTGAATCTGCTTATCAAGACCGGGG
>NW_010269580.1:10428-19998 GCF_000690775.1 Eurypyga helias
GAGATCATGCCTGCTGCTGACAATGGCCTCCAGGCACTTCGCTGCCGAGCGGCGGACTTTCCAGCTGATGTCATCATCGTCGCTGTACTCATCATCGCTTTCTGGGAAGAAGAGAAGGGAAAACAGGGTGCACCATTATGAGAAAACCGGAGCTAGAGCATCACTGGATCCTCAGAGCTTCCCTCTCCAGCTGACCAGACAAAGTGATGCCATTAACTCAAACATATCTGGGGACATGAAACTGTCCAGAATAGCCTTTCCCTATAGATGTTGTTACCAGCCAGCATGACCCAGGGCCGCCCTGTGTTAGTTTCTTCTGTCCCGAGCAAGAGCTGACAGAGAATAAACCTTAATGTTATACTACCTTTACTGGCCACTTCAGCTCAGGCATCAAGGCTTTTGTTTTGAATGAGGTTCCCAGATTTTCAAACCACAAGTATGTAAATATTTGTCTTAGCAATTCCTGAATGGCACAAACCAGCGTAACAATTCGCTGTGTTATTGGCAGAACATTTAGCATATTCTCCAGGAAGCTGGCCAGGGTTTTACCCCAGTCAGTACGAAAGTAAACAAAACCACCTTTCTCCCAAGGAAATTGTTCTAACTTTTGCTCTTAGCTGCCACACTGTATGCAGCTATAAATGGAGACATTATGAAATGCTGCCTATAGCTAACAGGCATTAAAGGTACCCCTTCTATCTGCCCAAGGCTCCACATCCACCTCAAAGTAAACACAATTCCAAAAACAAATGAAAGGCCTCTTTTGCCTACAGCATCAGATTGCTTTCACTGATGAGTAAGATGTTTTTGGTGGTGGACCAAGATGTTTCTAAAGGTGGCACTTTGAAGTGTTCACGACTGCAGCTTTGCTCTCTTCTCCTACAACGCAGTAAAAAATAGCTACCTTATAGCAAAAATATAACTGTGTGGCTACCATGTTTGTAGGGTGAGTTAAGTTGCCCTGACAGGCTGCCAAGCAGCATCAGCACCTTTGGGAGCACAAGGGAGTGTTTCCAACAATCAGGATGGCAGGCTCTTCAGGATTTCCAGGTGTTAAGCCTCGCTGCTTGCTGGATGTGCTCTAAGAAACTCCTGCAGTCAGCAGGCATGGGAAAAGCAGTACTTCTTGGGTCTAGCTCTCCACTAAGCTAGTCCAGAGTTCAAGTTTCAGTGTTGTCACTGTTGCCTAAGGCAGGCAGAGATCTGAGGACTTTATCAGAAAAAAGAGTAAACTAACAAACTCAGAATTACTGCTGGAACTTTGCACATCCAGCTACATTATTGCCACTGGTAAATGAAAATAACCCATTTAAAAGAACTGACTGTCTTGAAACAGATCTGAAAAGTAACATCACAGAGGGTGAGGAAGCAAGAAGGGGAGAAATGTTAGCCCGGTGTTGTGCTGAGCCCAGTCATCCTCACAAGCAGGCACCTTGCTCTTCATCCTCCCCATTTTCAGTTTCCATCATCTCTTCTTCCTCCTCCTCATTATCATAGTTGTAGTTTGGGTCGAAGGTGATATACTTCAAACACAGCCCCATCACATTGGGAATGTAAGGGTCAATTTCCTTTGGGCACCTATCACAACAAATAAAAATCCTGAGATTTAATAAATGAAAGACTAAACAATTATAAATATCCAAACAACATAATTAATCTCAAAAGGATCCCAAAATGCTTCACAGACTATATGAACATTGTTAACAGGACTGAAACCAGAACTTCTCCTTCCTGCTGTGCAGGAAGCAAGACCACATTCCCCTGGGGAGGAGGCAATGATTTCTGTAAGGAAAATAAATAAATTGCCTTCACCACCGGGTCGAATCATCCCTTCACAGAAGAAAACCTCAGCAGCTCTACAGGGCTCCTTTTCCAAGACAAGCAGTAAATGTCTGACCAAACAACAGGAGAGCTGCAGCTCAGCAGCTCCTCTGCCTGAGCCCCCTTCCTGCCTCCCACTCTCTCCACGCACCAAGAGTGAGGCAGTTACCTCTTGCTGAGGAATTCTCCAAGGACAAGGAAAACTCCTACTCCTGCAAAACCTATACAGAAACACACTCTCACATGTTGAGGAAAATAGCTCATAACTCAAGCCCAACTCTGCATGTAAAGAAGGGATTTCATTTGTGAACTGTCTTTCCCAACAGGAATGCATATAGGAAGGTACTCAACCCTGGATGCTGAATGTACAGGTATTTACACTAGGAAGACACTGATGCACAGAAGGTGCACAGTTGTTCTTCAAGGGCACACACCTTCTCACAAAAGACTCAAAGGCCTGAAAGCAGTACTCTCTCAGCTCGTCATCTTCTACGTGACAGTACTGAACAATCAGAGGAATTATCTTCTCCAGATGTTCTCCTGGAAAAGACAAAGCAAGCAGCAGTGAAAAATTCCAGCCTTCACTCATCTGAGCAGCTAACAGTTCAGGTATCTACCACTTTCTCTATGTGACTGGCACAGTATTCCTTCCCTGGATCTCATGGTCCAGCCTTGCAGGGATTTTAAGCAGACAACCCCTGCTCCCTGTGTTCAGCCCCTTGCTGGCATTTCAGTCACAGAAAGAGCTGTGATTAGAAATCTTCTAGGACCTAATCTCAGCTCTGGCAGATCTTTTAGACAAGAAATACAATATGCTGCCTTCTATTTGTCCCCTCATTTGAAATGGGATGAATCCACTGACCTAATTTACAGAGGGGATAACTCAGACCAGGGAAGCGCTGCAAGACCTTGTGATGAAATCACTACAGAAAGGCAGCCAGAGAGTTACTCCGGTGTCTCCTTCCTTCCAAGTGGAGATGAGAGAGCAAGGTCAGGATCACAGAGGGAATCACAAAGCACAAGCCACTAATACGTTAGGAACAGCGTGAACACACTTCTTTTACCAATAAAAGGAGCTGCTCTAAAATGCATGCATGTTCCCCAGCATCATGTCAAGCTATTTGTCCTACCTATGCGGTGTCCAGCCTGCCTACTGATGCCAGCGACACACTGAATGTACGTCCTGGTAGTAGAAGTAGACTCGTTCCTCTTCAGCTCGGCAAGCAGATGCTCTGTGAGCTCTGAGAAGATGTTTCCGCTGCACGTCAAGACAAGGTGACCCAAGGCAATGATGGCCCTTTTACGTACTGCCAGCCTGGGACTTGTCAGCTGGGGAAGGAGGCAGTTCAGAATGGAAGAATGGAAAGAGTAGAGTGTTCCCCCTAGTCTGCAATCAACAGCACAAGACAGAAGTTGAAAGTCAAAGTCTCAGAGAAAATGCCCTCTTGCCAGCAAAAACATCCTTCAGCTATGAAGGCTTCATGCATGTTGTGGGGAGAGAGAGGAAAAGGGTGGGTCTGGCATTTCGGTCTGAACACTGACTTGTTCTGTGTAACATGGGGAGAGGTTATTTGTCTCCATCCTGGAGGAGCTCGATTTTGACACTGTCCTTCTGGATGACCTGGGGGTTTGTCAATAATTTCCTGCACGTAGCTGACATATGACACTGTCACTCTGACTTGTGTAACAAGAGAAGGAGGCAGCCAGGGAAAAAAATGCATGTGTGATCACATCACAGGGCTAAAATAAACTTCCCTGCTTTGCCCTCTCCCTCCCTACATCTGTTTGAACCGAGCCTCTGTGGGGAGCCATCACCAATGTTACTGCTATTCCCAAGCACAGAAGGGCTCAGCATGTCAGCTCTCATCCCTCCTGGGACTCTGCTCTGCTGAGATATTCCCCAGTGGCAGCCAACCCAAATCCATTATTTTAAGTCCTCGTAGTAGGATTAGGGAAATACAGAAGTCAAAAGCAAACACATACAGGCAACGCCCTGCCGTACACAGCTGCCAGAAGGAAATCCTTTGGTACCTGCTCAGCATATCTGACAGGATGTCAAGAGCCTCCAGCTGCACAGATATATCGTCCTGCTTGCCGATGGCTCCTGTCAGCTGGGCTGTGATCTTTTTGCACACATTTGCTGTCATAGTGGAGCCTGCAAGAGAGAGATTTTTCCCAACTGTCAGTTAAAAAGAAGTCTTCTTACTGCTGAGAACCATTTAATCCCTCCTACGTTAAAAAAAAAGAAAGAAATTACCACTGGGAGACCTAACCAGAACAGCAGTCAGCTAGCTTTTGTTTGAGATGGTGGACACACACTGCGAACAGCGAGGTACCTCCCTCTGCGGTACGACACATTAACTATTTGGAAGAAGCTTCTCTTCTTGGAGAGTGTTTTACCCTAAAACAGCCTGGCTGGCTCCCAGGCTCATGCAACGCAGGGAGGAGAGATGGGTGGGAAGGTTTTGGCATGGGTTTTTTCCTATTCTTCATTTGAAAATGTTCAGTTTCAACACATCAGGGTTTGCTCCATCAGCAGAACAGAATTGACAGAAATTGTTTCTCGGCTCCACAATGAAAATAAGGGTAGAACTAGATAAATCTGTCACAAAATAATATATAACCCAGGTTCAAGAATGTGTTGAGATTACTACTACAGTCTAGAATCTCAATCTTCTGCAGTCCAGATCAATGCCTACATAAAAGTTTACTCTTCACACTGGGCTGTGCCTGTTCAGTGGAAAGCATAAGCAGCTTCAAATTCCACAAAACTTTTAAAGGGAGGGACAACTGCTTCCCATGCCATTCTGAACAGAGACAAAGCAGGAGTGGGACATCCTTGGAGCATCATTAACTGGGGTAGGACACTGAGAATGGAGCCTGCCTGTTTCTTGGACTATTATTTCAAACCTTCCCTTTGCTCCAGACAACACCACAGCAACAGCAACCACACGGCGTGGGGCTGAGGGTGAAGAAAGCACCGGGGGAGATGTCCAACCTCTCCATTTTGCAGCAAACCCACACTGCCTTTGCTGCCTTCCACCCACACAGTGTCAATACCAAACCCATGAGGAGATGACTTACTTATCTGTTGCTACCCTAAACCAGTTTCAGTTCATGTGATGTACGTTAAATAAAGAATTCCGAAAGGATGGCTCACGAGAGCTTAATGTTTCACAGACGTTGAGAGAGGAGTTCAGCAAGTATTTGTGTACTGATTCTAATTCTCTCCCAACCTAAAATCCAGCAGCCTGGCAGCACGGCCACCTGCCATGAAGGAAAAACAGATACATGAGATGGCTGCAGAGGAAGACTAAATGTCTGGGAGCCTCAGCTATCTCCTGAATTGCTGCTGCAGTTTTTGGATACCTAGTTCCAAACGCAGGAGAAGAGGCCAAGGTAGCTGTGGCAGTCGAAGACGGGGCCTGGCCTGGCCGCGGCCAGCAGGCGGTGCAGTGCTGGCGCTGCTGTCATCACAGAGTAGTGGGCACTGCTCACAAGGAGACCGACAGCCCTGCAAGCCAGCCCCAACAGCGACATCGTGATGCACACCTGAACGCTTTAGGATTGCTGTAAACAAAAATGGATCTCTCCAAGAACTCAGATGCGGTTTCAGACTCAAATATCCTTGGGGTGACCCTCAAGTTTTCACTTCATCCCATCTTTAATCACATCAGTGTCTCAACTTCTACTCTCCTCTTTATTTCATTACTTGTCCTTTAGCAGGTGAATAAGGAATCTGTAAGTTTTAGGCACTGAACTACATGTTTTTCCTGTTTCCCAAAGGCTGTGACCCCCCTATTGCCTCAGTCTGACAAACAGGGACAAACATTTTACCTGTAGAAGCTGGTGGCAGCTCAGAGATGACTGTTTTCAGTCCAATGCTGGAGATATCCCGCAGCTGTTCCTTGTCAGATAACATGTTTGTACATAGCGTATCCACAATGGTTTCCACCTGGTACTCCTTCACTTTGCCAACCAGCGGGCCCAGACTGCAGGAGGAGAAGCCAGTCAGAATAAAGAGGAAGAAGGATGCTTTCCACCATCAAAAGGGATGCTCAGGCTCACTCCTCCTTAAGGGCAGCTCAGGCCCAAGTGCAAATATTACCAAAACACCGGTATGGAGTACCGATACCCTGCAGCACGTCGTGTCCCTAGGTTTACATACCCTGCATTGCTGCCTCAGTGAACTCTGGTTCAGTGAATTTTACATTAAATTTGTAGGAGGACACTTCACATCAACACGAGGCCAGTTAATATCTCACTAGAAGGAGCAGCTCAGAAATTATGGCACAATGAACTTGAACCAAAGCAAACATGTGGACAGAGACTTGAGCGAGGCCAGAAAAAGTCAGGACAGTAGGAATCAAAAAGAAAGGGCCCAAGGTCACAGGGATAGAAACAGTATATGGTCAGAAAGAAGGGAATACAAATAAGATCCACAGTAGGAAAAAAAATACAGGGACCCAAAGCTGTCTTTAAATGGCCCACCTTTCTGGAGCCCTGTGCGTGAAGGGACCCATTCAGTTTCATTTCTAGAATGAACACTCCCATTCAGACATGCTGGGGGGGAGAGACAGGAAAGAGCACGTCAGCACTAGGATCACTTCATCAGATGATTCGTAATAAAAGAACCTTTGGCCCTTTTCGGTTGGATTAAAAAAAAAATTGAAACAGTCAAAGGCAAAGCAATAGCAGAGGCTACACACTGGAGTCAAAGCAGGGAAAGAAGCCAAGTGCATCATTAACTTTAATGAAAATGCCCTTGAATAGTAGGATTTGAATCTGAAACTCAAATGCCATTTTTGAAGGGCTATGCATGATTAGTACCATCTCTATCAAAGACCAGGAAAGGAGAGAAACTTGATAACCAAAATTTTAAACTGGGCTTCTTTCTGAAGAAATAAAATCTTAGGCATGCTACTTTTAATATGGTAAAATTCAGAATATAAACATTGAACTACATCCAAAATCTGCTACTGTTTCTGCAAAGATATCTGTATGCTCATCCTCCCGGAATATCAACCGAGAAGGAAATCGCTGTGCCTGGCATGAGGGGAAAGCCCATGCGACGGGAGGTTTGAGTAGGACCAGACCCCAGGCTAACACACTCTCTGCAGTCTGCGACAGCTTTAGTATTGCCAAGGAATATGGTAATTACTGCTGAGGCTCTTACCACTTGACAGCGAGGTTCTGTACTTCCCCATTTTTGTCCTCCAGCAATTTCAAAAGCATTTTCACAACTTTTTTCTCACTGTCTTCATCTAGTTTTATTGAATCTTTCTGCAGTTCCATCATCAGGTCGTTGGTGGCCATAAACCTGAAAGAACATATAGCAAAAGTGAATTGGCTGATATACAGACATTTCCTTTGCACCACTGTGGACAATGAAACTCGACAGTTAGTGCTTGTATAAAAACACACCTTCAAACAACCCTTTACACTGTCCTCAGAAATAAGGTACAAAAAACTAGTACTGTCTTGCAAGTAGAAAACTCAGGGAGAGGTGGTGAAAAGGCTCTGGTTAAGGAATCTGTGAAAATGAACACACGTTCTCTCCTCTCCTTAAAATACGTAACAGGGATGGGGTAAACTAAAACTCTAAAATTGGCACCCAGCTTGTGTATTTTTTCTGAGTGACTAAATCAAGGTGGTTAACTACGCTAGAAAAAAATCACAGTATTTGTTTTCTTTCACCAATTGCCAGGCCTAGGAAAACCAGTCTCGGGTCTAAGAATGCACCTGGCTGTGTTCTTTCTGGTTTATTTAGCACCGATAGTATGAAACCACACACGGAGGAGGGGATCAAGCTATCAAGCTCAAACACAAAAAATAAATGCATGACTCCATGCAAACCATACCTCAGAAGTTCCCTAGGCTATATTTAGATTGCTATTGTTCAGCCCAGCCAGAGTTTGTTTATGTCCTCCTGCTCCTGGGAGCCTTTACTAATCCAAACAGTTGTGTCATCCACACACTCAACCTCTTGCCTTGCTTAACTCCCTCTCAAGGTTTTGTTTGGGTTTTTGTTTTTTTTTTTTTCTAGAAAAGAACTCTACAAAAGCTACTTTTTTCTAGGATATGTGTAACCTTGACCACCCCAGTTCCTACTTCTGATTTGCTGGTGTCCCTTTATTACGAAGCACTTGTCTGCTCTTCAATCCTTCTCCACTGTCCAATTATACTCACATTTGATTAACAACATAAGATAATACTTGGCACGAAGGAACATTTTTGACTTTTTTTTTTTCTCCCATGAGCAAAACCAAACAAGCATTTGTTTTTTGTTCTAAGCTGGAATGATAAACTCCAAGCTGACTGTTAGTAAATATGATTTTCTACCGGGAACAATGTCAAAATGGCTATTGAGAAGTGCTGGAAAATATCTGTTCTCCTGGGAACAGGAAATGTAAAAGGTGGCAGTATAGAGTGTGAGGTTCTGAGGAATGTAAGTGTGGTTATCGTATATTAGTTCCTTTCTAATGTTAGCCCCAGCAGAGGGAGGACTTCTAAAAGGAACCACAGAGAAGCTCTTCCCTGTCATTTACCAAATGACACGTCCATTTTAAATTAGGCTCTGATGTAATTCATTCAGCATGTCAGAGCCCTCAAGTACCAGGGCAACATTTGTGTCTTCAATCTGCAAGCCTGCTCTTGAGCAGCACCTAGGTACACCTGGAACGAGGGACTGCTGCAGTGTTAGATAGCCAGCCTGAATCCAAGAGGAAAAAGATAGAGGGACTCTGCCCTATAATGTCAATAACACGCACTCTAGGTTTGATTCTGCAACAGCTATTAAGCTGCACTTGCCATTCAAGGTCTGCACAGAACAAGCATGACCGATTATGGCCACAGGCTAAGCAGAGTCTTCCACAGCAACACATCCAGCTTTCACCTCGCTACCCGCTGCCGTCCTGCCCGCAGGACCTTGGAAACTGGCACGCGGATCCATTTATGAGAGGGAAGCACATGAAACCTGGTCCTGTAACTGGCTGTGCAACTGAAGACAGGCAACAGCCTCATGTCTGGCCATGTGCGGGAGTATCTCTGTAACAGGACACGTCCTGTGTTGGGCACGTCTTGTTTGAAGTATTAACTGTAAATTCTTTCAACAAACTGTGCAACTACTCCACCACCGACTTCTTTACAAAGTAGCTTTTTTAACACCAGGAAAACATCATCAGCCTCTGCAAAAATCAACCTACTTTCAGGATATTATTAACCCGTCTCTTCGAAAAGACCTCCCAGTATCACCCCTGGCACAAACATTACCTTCCATGTTGATAGTGAGAGAATGATACACATATGGGTGAAACATTTCATACTCTTAACAGAGAATAAAAGAATCCCAGTCCTGTTAGGGTGGTGTATTTTACCACTGCACAGAAATAGTTCTTAAAGCAATCTGAGCACCGCCAGCATCTGCAGCGTCCATCACCCGGGTGACAGGGCAGCTCAGAGCGGTGTGTCAGCTTTTAATGCACTGATGGTCCTCGGAAAAACAAACTGCGGAGTATTTCAGCATTTCTGCTACGACGTTCTTCATTTAAAAACAAATAAGAATTTAAAGTCCAGCTGTTATTCAGACTTTTATTCCCCCTTCCACTTTGCTCGTTCACTCTCGTGCAGCAATGGAGGCAAGGAAGGGGAGCGTTGTTGGTTTCTCAAGATACACACACACACACAGCCAGAACACAGTTGGCGTGAAATACTGCAAACAAACGCGGTGAATTCCTCGCCTGCACCCCG